>NW_007233171.1:167440-214138 GCF_000164805.1 Carlito syrichta | reverse complement strand
ACTCCCACTCAAAAAAAAAAAAAGAACTGTGCTTCCCCAAAAAGCCACCGGGGGCTGTGCTAAGCACACAACTTCAGAAACGTGTTTTTCTCCGTAACGAAGGGAAGGGAAAGGTTTGCTGTGGTACAGAACAGGGATAATCCCCCAGGCAGTAAGGAATCAGGCGCTCTTGGTTTCATGGGACTTTGCAGCTGGGATCACATGGGATGTAGGAGAAAGCTTTACTCCTGCTCTGGGAGGTGGGAGGCAAGAGGCTTGAGGGAGATATTTTTTTTTTTTTTTTGAGTTGTAGTCTCACTCTGTGGCCCTGGCTGGAGTGCAGTGGCACAACCATGGCTCACCACAGCCTCGACTTTCTGTGCTCAAGCAGTCCTTCCACCTCAGCCTCCTGAGTAGCTGGGACTACAGGTGTGTACCACCACACCTGGATAATCTGTGTATGTCTGTGTGTAGAGACAAGATCTTGCTATGTTGTCCAGGCTGGTCTCAAACTCACAGGCTCAGGCAGTCCTTCTGCTGCAGCCTCCCAAAGTGCTGGGATTACAGGTGTGAGCCACCATGCCCGGCCCCTAGGGTATAATCTTAACTCTACCAACTGCCACCTGGCTGTGCCTCTGTTTCTCCGTCTGAGCCATGAGCCCTCTCCCACCCCCAGAAGCATATTCAGAGGCAACTGGCTCTCCCTGCCAACTGTGTTGAGCAGAGCCTGGCATGGCCTCAGTTCGCATCTTGGAGCAGACCAAGGGCCCTAGAAATCTCCCTGGGATGTGAGGGCCACATGCCCCTCCCCACCCTGCAACTTGGCATATATAGGTACATCTTGGTGGGACCCAAGACCACACCAGCCCTCCCTCCCTCCACTGGACACCTCAGCCTTAGCCCTGGCCTCTGGCTTTGCTTTAAATTTGGAAGCTAAAGTCACAGCTTGAGCTCTGATTTCTGCTTGTACATGGGACATTGGCTCAGCTGGCATTTGCTAAGTTCCTCCTAAATGCCAGACCCTGGACCGAGAGCTAGCCCCT
Source organism: Carlito syrichta (assembly GCF_000164805.1). Classification (NCBI taxonomy): domain Eukaryota; kingdom Metazoa; phylum Chordata; class Mammalia; order Primates; family Tarsiidae; genus Carlito; species Carlito syrichta. The sequence goes on along the minus strand of NW_007233171.1, from coordinate 213,116 downwards.
GAGCCATGGCTGGGCCTGGCAGACACAGGATCCCAGGCTTGAAACGGGGTGAGAAATGATGATGCTTGCAGCCCATCCTCAGGCTTCGATGAGTGGGCAGGAGAGTGGGTGGCAGAGACAGGGTCTCCCGGTACCTCTCACCCTCCTGCCCCCCAGAATCAGAGAGTCAGAACCCATTGGAGTGGGCAAAGCAAAGAAAGGACAGGACCCCTAGGCTTAGGTGCCCAAGGCCATGCCGTAAGCAGAGGCAGGGACTTGTGTACTTGGCCTTGGGGTATCCACCAGGTGGCTTCTGACACCGCTCTTCTCCCAGATCCGCTGCATGCTCAACATCTGGGGTGTAATCCTCTACCTGCGGCTCCCCTGGATCACGGCCCAGGCAGGCATAGGTGAGTGTCGCCTCCAGGGACGGGAAGGAGGGTGTGCCTGAATCCTGGTCCTCCAGCCTCTCCCACGGGCTTCAACCTGGGCAGCTCCTCCCCAGAGCAACCTTGAGCCCCCACAGTGACAGGGAGCAGGTGTGGCCAAAGCACACTCGTCAATGTGGGGTCAGTAGGCCCACGGGCTCTCTCAGGCTCTGTTTGCCCTCAGTAAGTCACTCAACCTCTTGGGGCCAATGTCTACTGCAGAGCATGCTGGTTAGGAAGGTGCATTCGGATGGACCCAGGCTCAGAGGCCAGCCCTGCTCTGCACTGAGCAGCCTCTCTGAGGCTTGGCTTCCTCATCAGTGAAATGGGGGTGAGAACAGTAGCTACCTCACCCTATGGTGGGGTTTACATGCTGCAGGCAAAAGCGCAGCACAGGACTTGGCATGCAGAGGTGCTCCAGCGGTACCCATGACTTTATTTTGTATTACTTCCCTCCATAGCTAACAATCCTTTACATGCTGGCTTGTGAGCTCCCTGGCTGTTTAGAACATGCCAGGAGGCAGACAGAGACCCATTCTCCAGATGAGAAAACTGAGGCGCAGAGAAGGGCAGAGATTTAAGTCGCATGGTGAATTAGTATGCAGACGCAGGTCCCTCTCGGGGCTCCCCCTCTGGGAAATGCCCTGACTGAGTCTCGGGGTACTCTCCCCACCCTCACAGTCCTGACCTGGATCATCATCCTGCTCTCGGTCACGGTGACCTCCATCACAGGCCTCTCCATCTCGGCCATCTCCACCAATGGCAAGGTCAAGTCAGGTGGGCCACCCACCCCCAAGGCCCTTCTCTCGTAGGCTCCCCTGTCTTCACCTGGGAGTGGGTCTCTGAACGGCCCCCACCCCCATGGGACACCCCGGCTGCTCCCGTGGTTCCGGGTGAGGGCTCCAGGCAGGCTTTCCTTGCCTCGGGATGGCCTCAGCTCTCTCCCATCCTGTGGTCCCTCTCCTGGACCTCTGCCCACCGGAGTCCATCCCAGCCAGCTGACTCCTGGCTTCATGGCTCCCGGCTCCGCCCCGATAGGTGGCACCTACTTCCTCATCTCTCGGAGTCTGGGCCCAGAGCTGGGGGGCTCCATCGGCCTCATTTTCGCTTTCGCCAACGCTGTGGGCGTGGCCATGCACACCGTGGGCTTTGCGGAGACCGTGCGGGACCTGCTGCAGGTGAGGCTGGGGGCTAGACCCAGGATAGAGGGAGCACTGGGCGGCCTCCCCCACTGTCCCCTTGTCCCCCGCCTGATTTCACCCCTCAGGAACTAAGGCCACTGTCCAATCACCGCGGGCAGCAGTAAAGCTCTCATCAAATAAAGACCACCCCCACACGTGCCTTCCGGGGATGCACACGGCCCTTAGGGCCAAATCTCCCAGGCCCTAAAGCAGGCCCTGCAGCAGCTGCTTCCAAGGGTCTATTCCAGAGAAGTGCTTGAGTTTGCATTGTCCTGTCAGTACCACCTCTGTGAGGTGCCTCCAAAGCAGAGACTGGGGGGGGGACCGAGGGCAACGTGCAGCCTGGCCTGTCTCCCTCCCCAGGAGTACGGCTCACCCATCGTGGATCCCATCAACGACATCCGCATCATTGGTGTGGTCACGGTCACTGTGCTGCTGGCCATCTCCCTGGCTGGCATGGAGTGGGAGTCCAAGGCAAGAGGGATCAGGGGAGGGGTACTTGGAGGTGTCACGGGGAGAGGTGGGAGTCGCAAGACCTGGGTTCTGGCTCCTCCCTCCTCTCTCTCTCCCTCTCTTCGGAGTTGGGTTCTCACTCTCTCCCTGGTTAGAGTGCAATGGCACCATCATGGCTTACCACAGCGCAGCCTCCTGGGCTCAGGTGATCCCTCCGCCCCATCCTCCCACATACTTGGGGCTGCTGGCAGGCCTGGCTAATTTTTTGATTTTTTTTTTTTTTTTTTTTTTTTTTTTTTGTAGAGACAAGGTCTCGCTATGTTGCCAAGGCTGGTCTCGAACTCCTGGGCTCAAGCAATCTTCCTGCCTGGGCTTCCCAATGACTGAGATTATAGGCGTGAGCCACTACGCCTGGCCAGGTTCTACCTCTTCTCCTGTGTCTTAGGCTTTAAACTCTGTGACTGTGAGAGACCCTCGATAGCAGGGCCTTGATCAAGGGGGGCTTTGTCTCTCTCTCTCATGTGACGGTCCAGGGACACATGGTGCAGGACGGGCAGGGCGGTTCCAGGGAGTCGGGCACCCAGACTCCTTCTAGCCTGTGTGCCCTCCAGCCCTGGGGTGTGGCCCTTGTCCACCTGGTCTATACAGCCGCCACCACCACCACGTCTGCTGTCCAGTCAAAAAGACAGGGAAGAAAAGGGAAACGAGAGAGGGGCATTCCCTTTCCTTCCCTTTTATGACTCGACCCAGAAACTGTACGGGTCACTGGTCACAAGGGAGGCTGGGAAGTGTGGTCTTCATCTTAACCATGTGACCATCCAAAAGCCACAAGATTAGTTCTGTGAAATAAGGGGAGGAGATGGGCCACCACCAGCAGACTTGCCAGACGGAACCTGTGGATGAGGCAGGACCTGGTTGCCATGGCCTCGCCTTTCCCCTGGGCTCTCTGATCTCCTCCTCTTCCTCAGACACACCACACTGAGCCCCTGGATCATTCTCTGGCTCACTCCTCCCCTCCCCCCAGGGCGTCTGCTCAAATGTCTTCTCCTTGGAGATACCTTCCCAGGGCACCCTCCAAAGTAGTCCCACCCATCCGCCATCACACACCCTGCTTACTCTAAGTTCATCTTACCAGCCAAGACAAGAGGCCCTGGCCGTCTTTCTTGCAGCATTCCCAACTCCTTGTACCGAGCTTGCTGCATAATGGGTGTTGAATGAATGAATGACTGAGTGAATTATGGAGTGAGGGGCCTCGAGCAAGTTCTTCCCTGGTGGGGCTTTCCTGAAGCGGTGGAAACAGACAGTCTGACCGCTGGGGTCCTTTACCCCAGGCCCAGGTGCTGTTCTTCCTGGTCATCATGATTTCCTTCGCCAACTACTTGGTAGGGACGCTGATCCCGCCATCCACGGACAAGGCCTCCAAAGGCTTCTTCAGCTACCATGGTATGTGCAAGTTGGGGTCCTCGACCATGGCTCTGGGGACAGGGACAGTCTACCCAGGAATCCAGCCCACTGTGTGGACACCAACAGGAAGGGATTCCCCACTCCATGGCCAGGGGCTGCCTCCCCTACTGGGCCCAGCAAGGGGACCCTGACTCAGGTCTTGGTTTTCCAGGGGACATTTTTGTCCAGAACTTGGTGCCTGATTGGCGGGGCCCAGATGGCAGCTTCTTTGGAATGTTCTCTATCTTCTTCCCCTCGGCCACAGGCATCCTGGCGGGGGCCAACATCTCTGGGGACCTCAAGGTAAGCAGAATGCCCATCCTGCCCATGCCCTGGTACTGCGGGGGGCTGTTAGCAGGATCTCACTCCCTGTCCTACCAGGATCGTTCACTGGGCACCAAGACCATGGGACAGAGCTTCTGAAGTCCGGTCCAGTCATGCAGTTCAATTCAATCCAATCCAAATCAATTCCATCCCGTTTCACTCTAAGGTTGTTTACTTTCTTTTTCCTTTATAAGACTGTTTGTAGATTTAGGGGGTACAGGCGCAGTTTTGTTATTTTTTGAGGTTGTTTATTAATACTAGCTGTGCTCTAGGCCTCAAAGGGTACCCCCAAATGGCTAGTCTCCTCCCTAGTTCCTGGGACTCTCAGCCTTAGGGGAAGAATGGCCCAGCTGTGACCTTCCAGAACTCAGCTGTGATTATACACATCTCTGTTAGGCTGACTTCCTTCGAGAGTTCTCCACTGCCATGATGCAGGCAGGCTCCTTGGCTCAGCATTCAAGGCTCCAGCCTGCCTGTCCAGCCTTATCCCTGACCATGACCTTGCTGTAGCCCCCAGGTTCTGCTGCTTAGCTCATGTTGCCCCCCCCTTCTCCACACTTTTGTCCGTGCTGCACTCTACCTGCAGCTCCCTATACTTGTTTTTGTGTTTTTTTTTTAACCTCACCAAATTCTGTTTCTCTTTCAAATATCTCCTTCAACCTTCCATTTCCCCCAGCCCTTCCATCAGAGTCGTGGTTCCTCTGGCATGAGGATGTTGGGCTATTTATGTGTCTGATCCCCCTGCATCTGGAGTACCAAGACCTACCTCTATCTCCCTATTCCCTCCCAGTTTAAAGTCTGGCACAAACTAGGTGGTTGGCACATGTTTGTTGACTGAGTAGTGGTGAAATGAGAGCAGAAGTTCAAAGTGTTGCACGCTGGGGGAGAAGGAGAGACTGATGTCGGCAGAGCTCTTGCAGAACTTCTGGGTGGAGATGAAGCCAGAGCTGGGCTTAAAAGATGAGAAGCGGATGGAGCCTTTGCAGGGCAGAAGGATTGAAGGAGACAGTGGGCAAATGGGGGTGATTGTAAGGAACTCAGCACTGCGCTAAAAATCTCAGCAGACCCTTACCCCTAGGCTCTGGCCAACTTGGAAACTCTCCTGGTCGCCTTTCTCAAGTGAATCAAGGACTGTGCTCTTGAGGCTGTCCTGGCACTAACTGGCTACGCCTGGGCGGCATTGGCTGGGTTGGGAAATTGGAGAGCAGCTGTTTGGCTCCTCTCCCTTCCCTGGGTGCAGGCAGCAGGGCCTGGCCTGCCTGCTCTGCGGTTCCGCGGAGGTCAGCCTGGGTTTCTCAGAGGCCCCTGAGCTTCTCAGGTTACCAGTGGCCCAGCGTGCAGGCGGCAGGGCTGGGCAGCTGTGTCGGGTTGGCTGAGGCAGGCACTTTGTCTCTGATCTAAGTGCCCTCAAGCCTCATGGGGGCCCTTGGCTCTTGAACTTGGCCCTCCGCCCGTCCTGTGATCAGTGTCCTCAGTGGCAGAGCGGCTCCCATCAGTGCAGCCCTCACCGTAAGCCTTTGGCCAAGTCCCTTAAAATCTCTCTGGGCCTCAGCTTCCCCCAGCTGCAAAATGGGACTAATACAGGCCCTCCACCCCTTGCAGGGTGGTGGGGAGGACTCAGTGAGCTAATTCACAGAAAGTGCTTAGAACAGTGCCTGGCACAGAGGAAGAGCTAACAGCTAGTTGTCATTGCTGTCATTTTTACCATAATGCAAACAAGCAAGCCGCCCTGAAGAAGTTCAAGGCTGACCGGGCTCGGTGGCTCAACCTGTAATCCCAGCACTTTGGGAGGCCACAAGTGGATGGACTGAGCCCCAGGGTTCAAGACCCGCCCGGGCAACTTGGCGAGACCTTGTCTCTACAATAAATCAAAAACTAGCCGGGCGCGGTAGCGCGTGCCTATAGTTCCAGCTACTTGGAAGTCTGAGGTGGAAGGATCACCAGAGCCCAGCAGGTCGAGGCTGTGGTGGCCAGGAGCGTGCCACTTCACTCCAGTCTGGGCGACAGAGTGAGACTCCAACTCAAAAAAAAAGAAGTCCAAGGCCTTTCTCAGAGCTACACAGGCGGCAGCTGAGCAGGAATGTACCTTTCTAGAACAAAAAGGCCCCGCTTAGTCACAACGACCTGTTATTCAACACGTATTGTGTGTGCTGTCCCAAGGCACGTCCCTGTGCACGGCATGACACCTACCTACCACATTCATGGGCACTTGCGGTGTGCCAGGTCATATTCTTATTTCACAGATGGGGCAACTGAGCCTCGGAGACGTTTGGGGGCTTCTCTCAGTGCACACAGCTAGGAATAGGTGGGCTGGGATGTGGACCCAATGCACCTGCCAGTGTCTGAGATCCAGACAAGATACGGACTGGGTTCGGTGGCTCGACCTATAATCCTAGCACTTTGAGGGGCCGAGGTGAGTGGATTGCCTGAGCCCCCAAGTTCGAGACCAGCCCAGGCAACTTGTCAAGACCTCGTTTCTACAATACATCAAAAATTAGCCGGGCTTGGTAGTGTGTACCTGTAGTTCCACTGCCTTCCAGCCTGGGCAATGGAGTAAGACGCCAACTCAAAAACAACAACAACAACAAAACAAGATGTGGTGGCAGGGTGGCGGTTGAGGGTTGGTGTGTTTCTTTCCTGTGGTTGCTGTAACAGGTGACCATAAACAGGGTGGCTTAGCAACAACAGAGATGCGTCTTCTTGCAATTCAGGAGGCTAGAAGTCTAACCTCAGGGGGCCGGCTGGGTCATGCTCCCTCTGAAGATGCTAGAGAAGAGTCCTCCCTGCCTCTTCCTAATTTCTGGGGACTCTTGACAGTGGTGCTCCTTGGCCAGTGGTTGCATCACTGCAGTCTCTGCCTCTGTCTTCACGTGGCCTTCCTTCCTCAGTGTGCCGTTTCCTCATGAGGACACCAGTCATTGCATTTGGGACCCAACCTAATCCAGTATGACCTCATTCTAACTCATTACACTTGCAAAGACTCTATTTCCAAATAAGGTCACATTCTGAGGTTCTGAGTGGACGTGAATTTTGGAGACACTATTCAATTCACTAGAGGCGGGGTGGGAGGCTGGCCTGGGCTGTTGGTCTTGGGGCCAGGGACTCTGTACACATGGTCCAGTCTAGCCAGCCTGGTACGAAGGGCAGGGCTGACAGGTCTGTGGCTTCAGGGACCCCAAGGCAGGGATCCCAGCAGGCCTTGCTCCCACTTTTCTCAACTGGCCATGCCCCCTCTCACCTACCGCAGACAGCCCACCCCTTGACTTGTTTCTAACCTGTGGTTCTTCCTGCCCTGTGAGTAGTGAGCAGAACAGCCCAGGGAGAGCTGGGGAGGTTTGTAAATCCCACTCCAGTGGCAGACACGACCTTCCCTTCCAGGCTGGGGTCTGTGCCTGCAGGGTGGAGTGAGTCTTGAACTTGCTGTAAAAATCCCAGCCTTGTTACTGCATCCAGGATTGGCCCCTGGAGCCTGAGGCTGTGGGCCTTGGCTGGTCAGGGCCAGAGTCGGGTCCTCCTTACAATTTCCTGTCCTTAATTTGTCCACCGGTTGGGTGGGGTGCCCAGACCACTTTTCAGGAAAGTAAGTTTGAGAAAGTGCCTCAAAGAGTGGACCGTGTGGTGAGTGCGTGAAGACTTGGCATCACTGGTAGGAAAACTGGGGCAGAGATTTCTTCCTCCAGTGGAAGAAGAAAGTCTGGGGCTTGTCCTGTCTTTATTGCTGAGGAACCAGATGATCAATCGGCAGGTGTGTAACAATCTAACTTGTTGCAAGGGCTGACGGTGAGGGGGTCCTGGTCGAAGGGCAGGATGTGGATTAATCCATGTCACCAACGTCCCCGTGCAGTTGCACTGTTGTCACTTTTTTTTTTTTTGAGTTGGAGTCTCACTTGGTTGCCCACACTGGAGTGCAGTGGCCGCTCCCGGCCACCGCAGCCTCGACCTGCTGGGCTCCGGCGATCCTTCCGCCTCAGCCTTCCGAGTAGCCGGAATTACAGGCACGCGCTACCACGCCCGGCTGATTTTTTGATTTTTTGATTAACTGAACCCGGGCAGGCTGACCCCAGAGCCCCGACACCCTGCCCCCATCTCCTCCACCCCTATAGCAGGCCTCCGTGGTGCAGGCATGCAGCTGTGGTATCTCCTCTCTGCCTTGGTCTCCCAGGGCCTGGGTGGGGTCTCAGCCCCGTGATCTTGGTTGTGTCGGTTCCCTCTGTGTCTGTCCTTAGTCACGAGGCTCCTTCCTCTCTGTGCTGACTCTGAGGGGCCGAGGTCAGGGTTGCTGCCCCTGAGTCAGCCTCAGATCAGGGGCAGGGGCATGAAGGAGGTCCAGGGACTGCCCGACCTCTCCCTCCTGTCCTCTCTCCTGCAGGACCCTGCTATAGCCATCCCCAAGGGGACACTCATGGCCATTTTTTGGACCACCATCTCCTACCTGGCTATCTCAGCCACCATCGGTAAGTGGCTGGCCCACCCAGTTGGGAAGGTATGGAACCCGGCCTCCACTCTGCAGTGTCAACAGAGCCCAGGCCGCTGGAGGAAGTCACAGGGTGGGATTCAACTCTCTAACAGAGAGACCTGGGCTGGGAGGACGTGGTGACCCCAGGAAGTGAGGTCTTGAACCGTATCTCTGGTGTATCTTGGTGGTGACCAGAGTGTCTTCATGGGGGGGGTAGTTTGTGTGGGAGTTTGGGGGATTCAGGCTAGGGTCTTCTGGTTCCTTCACACCTTGAGATTCCAGATTCATGACCGTGAAGATTCTGCTGGACAAATGCTTCAGCCCTAGGAATAATGAGGATGATGACAGTGACACTAGTTCTGACCCACCACATGCCCAGCCCTATATATGCCTTATCATATAATCCAGACACTGTCATTTCCCCTATTTTACAGAGGAGAAAATGAGGACTCAGAGAGGTTAAGTAACCTGTCCAAGATCACACAGCCACTGAGTGGCGGAGCCAGGCTTTGAATCCAGGCCTGAGCTGCTAACACCTGCCTTGAACTGACACCCTCCCAGACACACTTGCTCCCTACGATGCCCCTCTGGGGCAAGCTGTTTACAGCTGGCCTAGGGACCTGGCCCAGCTCACGGCCACTCAGGGCTTGAGACCGAGGTCTCTGCTTTTAGGAGGACACTGTGATCTTGGGCAGACCCTTTCGGCTCTCTGCACCTCTGTAAAATGCCAATAACAAAAATAATAGTAATACCTACTGGCAGGGCTGTTGTCAAGTATTTAACATGGCGCCAACACACCGTAAGTGCGCCTGAATATTAGCTATTATTATTGTTACCATATGCCAAAGGGAGTGCTGACCTGTTGTCCGCCGCATCTGGACCTCTGCAGAAGTGACCGGTGTTTGGGGGGTGGGAGAGGACAGAGGATGGGCGGGAAGGGGGACCTCCCACGCTCTGCTTCCTCCTCTCAGGCTCCTGCGTGGTGCGTGACGCCTCGGGGGTCCTGAATGACACGATGGCCCCCGGCTGGGGTCCTTGTGAGGGGCTGGCCTGCGGCTATGGCTGGAACTTTACCGAGTGTGCCCAGCAGCACAGCTGCCGCTACGGCCTCATCAACTACTACCAGGTTCCGTGGGCCTTGCCAAGAAGGCTACCCACCAGAGGCAGGGGGGTCGGGTGGAGACTGGAGGGCCCCTCGGGGGACTGGAAGTGGGGAGGGACATAGTCGGAGGGGCCGGGCCCCAGGCGTGGGGAGAGAGGTTTGGAACTCAGGTGTACCTGGTCGCTGCCTGTGGGTGGGCCTGGGATCCCCAGGTAAGCGCCGGACTCAGATGGAGGCTCACTCAGGACCCAGCTCTGCCCACAGTAAGGACTGGGACACCCCTAATGGGACTCCTGGCCCAGCCCCCCCACCATACAAGTCCCTGAATCCCAAATCCCCACAGACCATGAGCATGGTGTCAGGCTTTGCACCCCTGATCACAGCCGGCATCTTTGGGGCCACCCTGTCTTCCGCCCTGGCCTGCCTTGTCTCGGCTGCCAAAGTCTTCCAGGTGAGAGGCTGCAGAAAAGGGGCGAGGCAGGGGGGTAGGGGCAGGGGGTTGGAAGGCCCACATGGAAGGGCTCCCAGGTGACTGCTACAAAGACCTGGAAGGCGTCATGTGACCAGGGGCTCTAGAAGGAAGTGGAAGGGGCATCCCCTGCAAACTCTTGAAAGAGGCAGCCCTCTTCCTGGGGGGAGGGGACCTTGAAGAGCCCGCAGTTCCCACACCAGAGCTCACCTGAGCCACTTGGCAGCCCGTCTGCAATTCCACCATCCAAGTTCCACCCCATGTGATTGACCCCTCTTGTACCCTTTGACTGTCTTCATGGTGGGGTAGAGAGGGTGGAGGCCTCACCCCTGTCTAACAGAAATCGGGACCCAGATGGGGAAGTGCCCTGCCGAGGTCACAGAGGGCGCTAAACAAGGGACCCAGGTGGCCCCGGGGGGAGGGAAGATGGCAGGTCCCAGCCGGGGTGAGTGTGGCGTCTGGTGCCGCAGTGCCTGTGCGAGGACCAGCTGTACCCGCTGATCGGCTTCTTCGGCAAAGGCTATGGCAAGAACAACGAGCCGGTGCGTGGCTACCTGCTGGCCTATGCCATCGCCGTGGCTTTCATCATCATCGGTAAGAGGCCACCAGAGCTCGTGAGCCTTCTCCGTGGCCGACCGAGAGGGTCAGGGCCATGGAGGCAGGGCTCCTTTCGCTCCTCCACACCTCCCGCCACACACCCAGTGGACCTGACAGTTAGCGGACACTCGTGGACAGCTCTTGGGTGGGTGAGACTCCATCTGGGAGGGAATGTTGGGAGACCACGTGCTCCTTCCTGACCTCCAGGCAGGGCGGCTTCCAGACCAAGCCAGGCAGTGGGTTACTCTGTTTGTTAGAAGGGAGTTTACCCGCCTTCCCTGGTCTGCACCAAGTGTCCAGGCAGCTGCCCCCCCCCCAGGTCTAAATGAACCCCCATGACACCTTTGGCACACAGGACAAGCTGACTGGTACCTCTTGGGAGCTGATACAAATGACTGATCAATATCCCCATGGGTGTAGAAACTAGACAAACCCAGTCTTTCAGGCCTTGGGCTTCTCAATCCCTTGGGCTTCAAGGTGGGGGACGCCCTTGAAGTGACTTCACCTTTCTGAGCTTCAGTTTCCTTGTCTGCAGAGTGTGTCACAGATGGGCAGAAAGAGACCCTGGACACAAGGACACACCCAGACACATGCACACCCACGTGCATTCATATGTGTGCATATGCTCACGCATGTGCACACACCCAATACTTCCTGATCAGCTTAACTAAGCGAGAGGTGGCCACGCCAAGCAAGGGCAGTGGCTACACGAGGGCGCGATGTCCCCCTGGTCCCTGCTCCCTGGGCAGGAGTGGGCGGGGTGGGCTGCTGACCATCCCCCCGGGCTCCCAGGCACCTTCTGGTTCTGTTGCATCCCTGCTGCTTATGCTGGCATCACCATCCCTGAGACTTACCCTGGCAGTCTAGTTGCTGTCACCCAGACGCTAGACACTCCTGGATCCAGAACCAAATGCAAAGGGGGCAGAAGCCACACTTAGCGGGGTGGAAAAGTCTAGGCAGGCCTGGTGTTCCCCAGACCCATCTCTGTTTCCTGCTCACCAGGGCCCCAAAATTCATTTGCCACCTACCCATCCATGCAATGTTCTTCCATCTGGGTGGTTCTGACTTGACTGCAGACTGAGGACCGTAATTTCAAATGCTCCAGGGCAGGGATCTCAGTGAAATCACGTACAGAGGGAGCCGGCAGAGTGGAAGTGCTTGTCTTGTCTTGGGATCCCCAGAAGCCCCAAGACAAAGATTCACAAACACAAGTTATCTGGGGGCGCCAGGAACAGTGAGACAGTGAGAGGATCCAGTTCTTGAGGGGTTGCCACTGGGGTGGGACTGTGATACAGGCTTGGGCGTCCTGCGTCACATTGCCAATTGTATGTCTTACTGTCACTTGTCATCAAGAAGGTGTGACAACCGTTGCCCTTGGTCACCCCATAGTCTGATGGGGTCCATTCTCACACTGCCTCCCCCACCTTCTTAAGTGCTGGCAGCTTACAGTTTATAAGACACCGTCCCTTTGAGCTTCACAAAAGGATGAACCCATTTCACAGATGAGAAGGTTGAGACTGAGCCTCAGTGGCTCGTCTGGGGTTCCCTACTGTGAGGGAGGGTGACAAGCATCCTTTGGTGAAGTGGCCCGACGGGTTGTCCTCTCTCTCCCTGGGTCCCCGAAGCCGAACTCAACACCATAGCCCCCATCATTTCCAACTTCTTCCTGTGCTCCTACGCCCTCATCAACTTCAGCTGCTTCCACGCCTCCATTACCAACTCACCGGGTAAGCACACCCTTCACCCCGGTGCAGGGCGAGGAACCGAGGGGCCTCGTGGGGCAGGGGGTGAGAGTGGAAGGCATAGGTGGAGGTTGGCAGCCCAAGGTCACCTCTCAAGTGGAAATTAAATTAAAGGGAACATTCATGTAACAACAACAACAGCAACAACAACCATAATAATAACATGGATTTATATGCTGTTTACAGTCTGTAGAGGTCTGTAGAGGTTTTTCCCATCCCTTCCTTCAGCAGTTTTACAAGAGTCAGGAGTCTGATTCCCCAGAAAGGGAAGAGAGTTGCCCAAAGTCACAGCTGGGGCTGTCATGTACAGTGCTGCAGGTTGCATACTGCACAACTCTAGAGTGTGACATTCATATTATAGATTTTATGGATGTGTGTGTTTATGATGGAAAACTTCTGGCAGGTGGCAGTAAAGACTCTCAAGGAAGACTTTTTCTAACTAGCCCCAAATTACTGAGGTGCAGACCACCTTTAACACAGACCCTAATGTACATGGTGCTCCCTGGTTTTGTCATGAGGCAACTGTCACTAGTAGCAGCCCTGGTGTGGCCTGCTGGTGTGGAGTCAGACAGAGTCATGTCCTTTCCCCTCTTTCTCACGCCTTGACTCCACGGGAGCCACAGGAGCCAGCACTGTTGCTGACATGGGACATCCCGTGGCCATATTTTGCCAAAGCTGAATACTTCCCCCTTGGTGTAGCCTGTGGGAATGCCAGCCAGGGTGGGTGTCAGGTCCTCCCCAGAGCCTCCAGGCCCAGCCCAGGAGGCAGGGTGGGTAGTGCCCCTTGGTGCCCATGGCTAGTGCTCACAGGCTGGGACCCTGGCTCCAGGCACTGCTGGCATGGCCGCCCAGCCCTGCCCAGCAGCTCTGACCCAGGAAGAGGCCCCAGAGCGCCAGACATGCCTGCTGACCTGTGCCCCTGGCCTAGGATGGAGACCTTCATTCCGATACTACAGCAAGTGGGCAGCGCTGTTTGGGGCGGTCATCTCCGTGGTCATCATGTTCCTTCTCACCTGGTGGGCGGCCCTCATCGCCATCGGCATTGTGCTCTTCCTCCTGCTCTACGTGATCTACAAGAAGCCAGGTGTGCGCCTCAGCTGCCAAGGGCATGGCCCCTCCTACCCCGGGCACCTTGCAGGCCGTCCGGCCCTCTGGCCAGGGCTCTGGTTTTCCCGGGGCCCCTCTCTGGGCCTCCCGCCTCGTCCCTCCCAGTGCAGCGAGGCGCCCAAAGGGGTGTTTCCATTCAGAGCCCACAACTGCACTTCCAGACCAGCCCTAGGCACCCAGGACCCTGGAATTCCCTGCCCAAAGGATCCTGAGTAAGCTTCCAGGGCCATCCCCAAGAGGGGCTGCCTGCTGTGTGCACCTAGGCCTCAGGGGTGCCAAGGGCTGGCTGTATGGAGGGCAGCTGGACAACGTGTGGGTGGGCCCTGGGCAGGGTGTCTACAGCTCACAGGCAGGAACCCCAGGGAAACAGCTATCTCAGAACGGGAGACAGAGCACCAAGAAAGCCTAGAATCCTAAGTCTGAATCTGGCCGTCTGGGCCAATGTGCAGGTCTGTTTGTCAGGGGAGGAGAGTGTTTTTTAGAGCTCACTACCTCGATGAACAGTACATGGCCTTCAGCCTCACATGTATCAGGATTGGATCTGCTCAGCACCCAAGGAAGGCCCACATTCCCTGCCACCCTCCCTCCTCGTGCCTGGTTTCTTCTGGTGACTTCTAATATTGCTCTCACCCACCCGCCCCCTAGAGGTGAACTGGGGCTCCTCCGTGCAGGCTGGCTCCTACAATCTGGCCCTCAGCTACTCGGTGGGTCTCAACGAGGTGGAAGACCACATCAAGAACTACCGGTGAGCAGAGCTGGGACTCCCCACCCCCCGCTCCGCCCCTGGGACCTAGGGATTGGCAGTGACCTTGCCCCAGGAGTCTCTGAGCCAAGACCTGTCACCTGACCTGGCGGGTACAGCCTCCACTCAGAGAGGGCGGGGAGGTGGAGGGAGACCACCCAGCTGTCGTTGGGAGGCTGGGGTTGACATTGCCTGACGGGGACCAGGCAAGTCAAGGGGCCACTTCCTGCCCCGGTTTTCACCGTGGAACATGCTGTGTAAGGATGATTTGGTAATTTCCATCACAAGGATATTTAAGGCTGACGGTGATAAACCTCCCCTGGGTACTCCTCAAAGCTGATTCCCCTCCTTGGTGGGGAGAATCATGCCCCTGTGATCCTCTTTCCACCCAATCGCAATGATAGTAAGTGGCAATATCTATGTATGTCACACCGTGAGCCAGGCACTTGCAAAGTACCTTATACAGTCTCATGACAACCCTCTGAGGTCCCCGAAATTACTAACCCTAGTCACGAACAAGGACGCTGAGGCACAGAGAGGTTAAGTAACTGGCCCCAGATCACACAGCTGGTGAATGGCCGATTAAGTGTGGCTCCAGTTGCCTCTGGTAGTGGCCCTTGAGCACAGAGGCTGTCACCTGCCCAGGTAACATGGTGAGTTTGTGGGTGAAGGGCGTCCTTACTACTGGTCGTATTCTCCCCACCACCATGCTGGGCTGGGCAGGGCCGGAGAGGAGCAATGGGAGGAGTGTTTGGTGGCCTGAACAGGAAGGACAAGGGAGACCAGTGTGGGTTACTAAAAGAACCAGGAGGGTCCCTCAAATCACAGACGGAAAGATGAGGCCCAAAGCATGCAGGCTCATGCCAGGGGCCACACCGTGGTCCAGGGAGACCTGGGAGGCGCCTTAGTGACCGACCCCGTGTGCTCTCTCCTGAAGTCCCTGCCCCCTGCCCCCTCCTCAGCCCCCAGTGCCTGGTGCTCACGGGGCCTCCCAACTTCCGCCCCGCCCTGGTGGACTTTGTGGGCACCTTCACACGGAACCTCAGCCTGATGATCTGTGGCCACGTGCTCATTGTGAGTGCCCTTGAGGGGGCAGGGCTATGCTCCTGGAGAAGAGGCCTGGATGCGACATGCCCCCGAGGGGTGGGGGCCGGGGGCTGTGCAGCAGGTTGGGCCCAAGGGCTTCTCCCCCACCGCCCTGCCTCTTGCCTGCTCCCCTCCCCATTCCTCCCACCCTTCTTTTCCCCTCCTCTCCCTCCCCTTCCTTAAGTCTGCAAAGGAAAACAGACACCTCTGGGTGCTCCTGAGCCCACAGGGCAGCCCCAAGGCAGGAGGGGGCTGAATCTCAGGGCGGAGGGTGAAGGCAGCCCCTGCCGTCCCTGGCCCTGCCACCCACAGGGACCCCGCAAGCAGAGGATGCCCGAGCTGCGACTCATCGCCAGCGGGCACACCAGGTGGCTGAACAAGAGGAAGATCAAGGCCTTCTACTCGGACGTCATCGCCGAGGACCTCCGCAGTGGCGTCCAGATCCTCATGCAGGTACCATGGGGCTGAGGCTTCCCTAAGGACTTGTTTCTTGATGTGACAACTTGGAAGGCCCCGGGGGTCTAGTTTAAGTCCCTTTCGCTGGAGCAGGAGTCCCACCTTCCTTGCATCTCCAGACGGGCAGATTCAGAGCACTTTCTCAGAATGCTGAGCACCTGGGAAACTGATCTGGAGGCCTGCAGGGGCTGGTGAGACCGTGCTGTTCCTGTTTTTTAAAGATATAGTCTGGTTGGTCGCCGTGGCTCGGGCCTGTAATACCAGCCCTTTGGGAGGCCAAGAAGGGTGGAACGCCTGAGCCCAGAAGTTCAAGACCACCTGGGCAATGTCGCAAGACCTCATCTCTACAATTAAAAAAAAAAAAAAAAAATTAGCAGGGCATGGTGGCACACACCTGTAGTCCCAGCGACTCAGGATGCTGAAGTGAAAGGATCCCCTGAGCTCAGGAGGTCAAGGCTGCCATGAGCAACATGATCTTGCCACTGCACTCTAGCCTGGGTGACAGAGTGAGACCCCGACTTAAAAAAGAAAAAGATATAGGTATAATCTATATTCATTAAAGTGAAAAATACTAAGTATATAATTTTTCATTAAAGTGAAAAATATTGTGTATAATGTGCTAAATGTTTACATACATAGACACTGTCCAGTGGTAGACATCACCCAAATCAAGATCTAGAATGTTCCACTGGACAATTACTTTTACTGCTTGGTTTTGTCATGTGTTGAATGAGATGCATGGAGTAAATAATAATGGCTGTCCATTTTGAGTTAACATCCGAGAATTCTTTTCAATGGTTTTAAATATTTCTCAATTTTTTTTTAAAATGCATATGGCGTCTAGACCTTTTTGGAATTTTGACAATATTTTGGAAGTAGGTAGAGGTGATGGTGCTGTAAATGTGCTAAATGCTGCTGAATCGTGTACTTTAAAATGGTTAATTTTATGTAAATTTTACCTTGAAAATTAAAATTAAAATTTAACATAAAAAAGGAAGAAATATAAGAGACATGTGGGTCAGAGGACCAAAGACTACTCTAAGCTTGACATCCAAATGCAAGTCCCTTGTGAGGTGAAGTACTTTGTTAGAAAAGCAGGTGCTGGAATGATCCAGAACTAAGGAGATTAAGCCCTTGGCCCAAGCTTGGAGAAGCCCTGGGGGCAACTTTGGGCTGTGTCCAGGCAGGCGGGCCCCCGAACAGGACAACGTATCCCCTGAGCCCCTGAAGCACAGGGTGGGAGGGTGACTGAGCTGAGACAGACCCCACCCTAGTCCCAGGACAGAGCCCCTGAGAGCGTGAGACCTGGTGCCCTTCCCTACCCCTCTAACTGATCCCCCCACCTCATCCCCACCCCTGGCAGGCTGCAGGTCTTGGGAGGATGAAGCCCAACATTCTGGTGGTCGGGTTCAAGAAGAACTGGCAGTCGGCTCACCCAGCCACCGTGGAAGACTACATTGGCATCCTCCAGTGAGTGAGGGCACAGGGGATAGAGGCCTGAGTTCTGTTGATTTGGGCCATTGGGGTTTCCCGGACCCCGGGAAGTGGAAGGGAAACAGTGGGTGCTATAAGGGGTTGAGTCCACATACTCAAAGCTGAGGAACAAACAAGCTGAGAGGAACCCACCCTGATCTATGGGTCACAGACACCAAAGTCAGCAGGGATCAGACAAGTACCAGAGAGTGGGTGGACGAGGGACAATAGAGAGCAGTGGAGACTGTGGTGACCTGGGGGAACAGCTACTACTTGGCTCTGGTCAACTGTGCCCATGTGGAAGTGTGGGCCCAGTGCTGCCAGATCTTTTACTTTTTCAGAGTAGCTGAAAATGTAGCGTTTTAATGAAAACCTTATGTTCTCCTATGGGCTTCAGAAGGCCACAAGTAGCCTGCTCAAGAGCTCTCAGGTGGTACCTCTGAGCAGGGAAAGGAAACCAGGCCCCCGAGTCCTGAACTCCGTGGGGATTTCAGAATTGAAATCCCTTCTTCTTTAGCGCTTGCTGTGCAGGGTCGAGCTTGCCCACCTGGGTTGCTTTTCAGTGTCAGTGTTGTGTGCAGTGTCACTAAAAAACACAAGGGTGAGGTTCAGGGCCTGAGACCTGCTTCCAGGGCTGCTGTTCACTTGCTATAGGACTCAGAGCTATCATCTCAGATGCCTCTCACAGAATTACAGTAGGAGGGGATGGAATGCCTGGCTCCAGGTTCCCTCCAGCCCCAACATTCAAGACTTCAAAATGCAGGCACCTGGCTGGGCTTGGTGGTTCCTGCCTGTAATCCCAGCACTTTGAGAAACTGAGGCGGGAAGATCGCTTGAGCCCAGGAGTTCAAGACCAACCTGGACAACATAGTGGGATTCTGACTCTAAATAAACAAGCAAACAAATAATAAATAAAATAAATGTGGGTGCCTGAGAGGTCCCTGTCCCAGAGAGGCGTGATCAAAGAGGCCCGGGAGGGCGGTGGTAAGTCCATTGGCTCAAACCACAGCAGCAGACTCTTGGGCACTGTGTTAGTCAGGCAGGACACATACTTTTGGGGCAAGATTCTTCTAGACATTCCTTATAAACAGCCCATTGCACAAGTGAAGCCATTCCTGTGTGTGTGTCCTTTGGTTTATGGTCTCAGCTATGTAATTATAATCCTAGCCGGTCACTTCCTTAGTTATGTGTGATGATGGGCAAGCTACTCCCCAAGACTATTTTTGCATCTATAAAATGGAGATAATAGTTACCACTCTCCTGTGGGCAGGGCTGTGGGGAGTATCCAAATGTATTAGAAGAACAGGGCCTGCCTTCGAAGATAGGCCTGACTTGATTTCCCTCCAAAGACAGAATCCACAGGATCCATAGTGCCACAGACCATAGAGTTGGAGAAGTCCTGGGGGACTTGCCAGTTCTGCCTGCACATTATACAGATGGGACAACTGAGTCCCAGAGAGGAGAAAGGGTATGGTAGGATACAGGGCCAACTCTGGACATCTGGTCACCTCCCAGTGGGAGCTGAGGGAAAAGCTGGACCCCACTTCCTCTCTTTCCAGTGATGCCTTTGATTTCAACTACGGCGTGTGTGTCATGAGGATGCGTGAGGGACTCAATGTCTCGAAGGTGATGCAGGCACACGGTGAGTACACTCCCTGCCTGCTCAGCTCCCCTGTCAAAAACTGGAACGAACCCCAGAAGGTTCTAGAATTCATTTTTTTAAAGGGTGGAAGGAAGAGAGAGAAAAACTAGTAAGGCATAAAATGCCGCAGACTCACAGAAAACCAGCCACTGATGGTCCCTGAGGGCCCGTTAGGTTTCCAAATGGAGAAACTAAGACCCATAAACGTGAAGTGGCCAGTTCAAGGTAATGCTTCCAACTGGAGGCAGAACCAGGACTGGAACTAAGAGCTCCCAAATCATGACCAGGTGGGAGAACAAGGCTCTTAGAGAGAGGAAACTGGGCAAGAGGGAAAGGAGGAGACCCAATCAAGATGCCGACATATGAAAATATGCACGTAGAGAATGTGAGGACTGGACATGCTGGTCTCAAAGTCTCTGGGGTCCTGAGTCGGGGTGTGTTTACATGTTTAAGTCATATGTGACCATGCAGACTGCGAATTGGAAGTCTTTAGAGGTGAGAATGAAATGCCATATATGACAGTATATGGGGGCAATGCAGGGGTGGCAGGGAGGTTGGACTCCTGCAGGCAGGGGCTAGGTCTGTTCATCTGTACTGAGGGCGTGCCTGCACACAGCAACTGGTCTGTAAATATTTATGCAACCAATATTTGTACAGCAGTAACTACATCCCAACTGATGCTGCTATAGCACTGAGGGTACAATAGGGATCAAAACAGAGTCTCACCCTTGAGCAGACCCTTCCCAAGTGGGCCCATAAGTCACCTCAGGTTGTGAGACTGTCCTGAGGAAATGAGTGTGGGTGTGGTGGCCAGGGAAGGCCTCTCTGAGGAGGGGGCCTCCTGCTGAGGGGGGCCAGGCCTGGGGAAGAGTGTTTCCAGCTCGAGGGGCACCTCCCTGCCACGGTCCTGAGTAGGGAATGAGCTTGGCCTGTTGGAGGAGCCGAGCAGGCCCGACGTGGCTGGAGTGTGAGGAGGCAGGTCAGAAGGAGATCAGAGCCAGGTGCGGTGGGGTGTGGAGGCCAGGGAAGGAGTCTGAACTTTCTCCCTAGTGTTGAGGAGCCAGAGGAGAGGAGGACTTATGCTGCTAGCAAGGAGAGCCTGTGAACAAAGCTGCCCCCTCTTTTGCAGTTAACCCTGTGTTTGACCCAGCAGAGGACAGCAAGGAAGCCAGCGCCAGCGGGGCCAGGCCGTCGGTCTCCAGCGCTTGTCAGTGCCCCCACTCAGAGGCTCAAGGCACTCGCCCTGTGGGGCAGCTAGTGGCGGGCCTCCTGGGAACTTGGTCACGGGCAGACCAAGCGGTGCCTGAGTAACTGGGGTTGGGCAACTGAAGGGGCTTGGCCTGTGTCCAAGATTGTCAGGCCTGATGGAATACTCAAGATCAGGGTGTATAGGGACCGCCTGGTGGGCTGTGGGGTTCACGTCCTGCCCCTGCCAAGGTCCCTCTGGATGTGCCTTAAACATTATGAGCAGAGAGGGGTGGGATGGCTGTTTAAGAGAACAGAGTATGCTTCCCTACTGACGAACTACCCCAGAAGGCTCTGGGAACCCCCCACACCCAGTGCCCACCAGAATTCTGGAAGAGAGAAGCTGGGAGCAAGGTAGGGGTATATCCTGAGCCTGGACTCCTGGTGCAACTGCCTGAGGACCTGAGTTCATAAGGGTGTTAGTGATGCCCTGGTCAGCCAGCGTGGTGCACACCCACAGCAGGGTGTTTCCAGGTGCCACAGCCACAATGGGGGTGGACAGCAAGCCTGCCTCACAGGGCAGCTGGCTCAGCTCTGATCTGCTCCTCCCCTTCTGCAGTGGACCCCCAAACCCTGGTGCGGGAGGAGCAAGCCAGCACCATCTTCCAATCAGAGCAGGGCAAGAAGACCATCGATATCTACTGGCTTTTTGATGATGGAGGTCAGTGCCCTTGGATGCCAGCTGTCCCCTAGGCTGTCTTCCTCTCATGCCTTCCTGGCCAGCTCTCGTCAAGGCCTCTGGTGGGACCCAGAGCCCAGCAAAGGGGACAGGGTCCCCTGAGCACCCCAGTGAACTCGAAGGAGCCTGGCTGGGCTCCTCTCCCTGACCCCCAGTTTTTTAGCTATAAAATGGGACATTTTAAGGGAGGAACTGAGTCAACATGAGATAGAACCTTCCGGCTGGATGATCCTTGCAGGTCACAGGCACATGACATAAATGGGGAGATGGGCTGGTGCCCAGGAGCTGTAAGACTATTCTTTACTTCACAGAGAAATACATTCTCTCCCATTTTTCTTTAAAACATGACTCTCATGATAGTCATAGAGAAACAGTGTCTCTGCTCCAAGGGAATATATCCTGTGAATGAAGCTGATACAGGTCGAGCACTTGCTATATGCCCAACACTGAGTGCTCTGCATGGGTTAACCTAATGAAGCCCTCCAGGTAGGAACTATTATTATTAAGCCCCTTTGTAAGCAAGGAAACGGACACATAGTTTACACACAGATACATGACTGCCGGCATTGGGCTTGTCCAGAGACAACAGAGAGGGACGAGGTTCCTTCCCCCTGGTCACATTTTCCAGCTTCAAGAAGTGCCAGTGATCTCGATTTTCATGTGAAAGTCCCAGTTATCAAAAGCCAGCTTGTTTATTGAAAAACATCACGCAAGCCAAATAAACCCCAGCCTGCAGAGCACCATGGGCAACTTGGGTTCAGTCAGACATGTTCATTCTACAGATGGATAAACTGAGGTCCAGAGAGTGGAATGGGTGTAGGTGCAGTAGAGTGGGGCAAGCACCCACACGAGGTTTCTCCTGAGAGTGTTTTCCTCTTGGCTCATGGGGACCCTCTCTGCTAGGCCTCACCCTCCTCATCCCCTATCTCCTTGGCCGCAAGAAGAGGTGGAACAAGTGCAAGATCCGGGTGTTCGTCGGGGGCCAGATCAACAGGATGGACCAAGAGAGGAAGGCGTAAGTAGGGGGCTGGCACAGCAGCCGTGCAGGACAAGTGCCACCTCGGTGCCCCCAAGGCTGCCCCCTCCTCACCCTCCCCCATTGCCCCAGGTGGCCCTGGGATGGACCCAAAGTCCAGGACTCGCACTCTGCAGGTCACAGTTGTTCTGCTTCCCTGTCTCCCATCAATGCCCTAGTCTCTGCTCTGACAGGGAGGGGTGTTCAGAGTTAAAGTCACAACCTCCCCCAGGAGAAGCCTGTGTGAAATGAAGGATAGAGAAGGCCCCTCCCCCTGAGAGAGAGAGTGGGGTCTTGAACCTTTCAGGGCGATATCCCTGAAGCGTGTGATGCAGTCTCTGGTGAGACAAGAGGTGACTTTAGTGGCCAGGAGGTGGGGCAGCAAGTGAGAAGTGACTTACTTCCCCTCCGATTCTGGAGCTGATTGTGCAGAAGGCCTTAGTTTAGCGTTGGCCTGTCTTTCCGTTTGCAAACTCATGTTCACCTCGCCAGGCAAGAGGAGCAGGTCCGGGCTTGTGGGCTTGGCAGGTAACAGCATCTGGCCAGAATTTAGGGCCACTGGTTTATGTATGTGAGTTTCATTGGTCTCTTTTCTCTGTAAGAGATGCTGGCTTTCTATTTAAAACTGTGATATAAAATATCCCTTCAAAATGTCTCCGAATCCGGATGTCGGTTGATCTAAACAGAAAAGGAAGTGAACAGCAAGGCAGGTGGCACACAGGTGTGGAGTTGATAGGAGTCAGCAGGTGGACTGGGCCGCTGCTACTGTGGAACAAGATCAACTGAGTTCCAAGGTCGAAGGGTGGAGTCTGCTAGAAGGTGCAGACGGATGGAGTTATCTGCCCAAAGTCATGCAATTAATTAGCCAAAGAGAAGAACCCCTGCTTGGTCTTAGTGCTGTTAACAACAGTTCTGGCTGTGACACCCCAGGGCCAGAATAGGAAGGGACCCATGGCCTATGCCTCCCTAGTACTTCTAGTTACTTCCATATGATTAAGGGCAACCCAGCAATCCCATGTCCTCACGCCCATACAGAGCTTCTCCCCTGAAAGGTCCCTTCTCAGCAATGCCAAGGCAAGCATTGCTTGGGAAAAGCAGCATCCGGCTTCCCTGCGATTTTCAAAATGTAAATAAACCATGAAGGCAGCTTTCCCATCTGTTTCCTGTTCCAGCTTGGAATAGAAGCTGGGTTCAGTAGGTTTAGTTTAGCCCAAGGCCGTGGCACCATTGGCCGATGGTATGTCCTTGGTGAGAAGGTTGTGGAAACTCCTCTTCAGCCTCCCAGCTGACTCTTGGTGAGCCACACCACCTGCTTTCTGTATGACCCCAGGGCCAGGCTTAAGCTGCCTGCTCCCTTGGCTCTGCCCAAGCCTGCCAACCCCCACACTGCTGCACTCCAAGATGAATGACAGCTGTGCTGTCAAGATGTCACTCCCCGAGCTCAAGATCAGCAGTAGCTTGACTGCTGGGGCCCAGCCTGTCATTTAGGTTTGTCCCGGCCTTCCTCTTCTCCCCTCAGCAAGCTCCTTGCCATCCCAGCCAGCCACCAACCCAGTAGTCCCTAACCAGGTGGGTGCATTGGAATCACCTGGGACATTACCAAAACCATGCCCTGTCCAGGGATTCTGACTCATGGGGGAGGTGGCAGGGCCCAGGCAGGTGTATCAATTTGAAGGTCCCTTGGGTGATTTCAATGTGGACAGTCCCCTGCCCAAGACACTTTGGCCTATAACAATCTTATCCACCCCCCATGTACCATCCATCACCACCTCCTCTGTGAAGTCTTTCCTGCCTGCTACAAACCCCAGATGCCTTCCCCTCCCCTGTTAGTGCAAAGTCAGCGCCTCTGGCTTGCTGCTTGGTCTTGGTTCCATCCTTGGTTCTTGTGTGTTTACTTCCTTGGCCATTCTGCATTTCTTTCTTCAGCTTTCATACCCTTAGACCTTGGCTACTCAAAGTGTGGTCTTGGACCAGCATCATCATGTCCCCTGGGAGTTTGTTAGAATTGCAGAATCCCAGGCCCAGTCCAGGTCATCTGAATCAGAATCTGTGTGCTAACAAGCTCCCCAGCAGATGCGTAGACACATTACAATTTGAGGTGCACCAGTATAGAGATGGTCAGCAGGTACTTGGGAAATTCTGCCTAATTATTTTTCCATGTCACTTGCTGTCATCTGACCTACTCTATGGGTATTCATTTATTGTCTGCCCTACGTCCATGTTAGAATGTCAGCTCCATGAGGGCAGGCTTTGATCTGTTTTGCTCTCTGCTATATACTGAGCAGGCGTTCAATAAAAATTAGTCAAATGAATAAATCTATTTTTAAAAGTCTCCATCCATCCTCCAGGATCATTTCTCTGCTGAGCAAGTTCCGACTGGGATTCCACGAAGTCCACATCCTCCCTGACATCAACCAGAAGCCTCGCGCTGAGCAGTGAGTTCTCTGTGTTGGGGCTTCCATGCAGAAGGGTCAGTTGCGTGTCCTGAGACCTCTCTGCTAGCTACCCCCTTGCTCCCTGGGGAGCCGAGAACAAGGGGCTCGCCCCTCAGCTCCACCCAGATGTGTCAGAGGGCACAACTTCTGCAGGGGTTGTGTCAGGGACTTGTCCCCTTCCAGGCTGAGGGGACCACCAGGCAAGGCAGTTGCAGCCTCTGACATCATGTTAACACATCGGCGCTTGGAGTGGGGAAGATGTTGAGTGATCTGGCAAGGACTTCCCTCCTCCTTCCATGTAGGGCAAGTGTGCAGACTTTAAGGAAACCCTATGCAAAGTTGTAGTAGGGACTATGAATCCCTTCTAGGACCAGAAGGGATGTGCTTTCCAAATGACCCAACTTCATATGCTTCACCTAAGACATTTACAAATAGGATTTGCATATGTCAGTCTGTATGGAGTTTTCAGGACTTGATCTCTTCAATAAAGTAAGGTTCCTCCTGACCCCCAGCCCTAAGTTTTCTCTGCATCTCAGAGCTGCAACCTGGACGGGGAAGGAAATCAAGACAAGGGGAAAGGAACTATTTAATAGTGAAGGATAACTGACTCCCACCATCTACTAGGGGCTATGTCTGGTGCTGCAAGGGGCATAGAGGAGGACTTTACAGCTCAGCTCCCCCTAGCGTAAGTTCAGGCTGGAGGAAGCCAAAGGCAGCCTGGATGCTAGAGAGACAGACCAAGATGCCAAAGGGAATTGGGCCATCTCTGTTGGTGGAGGAACAAAGCCTTGAAAAAGGCCTTGGTAGCCAGAGAGGGACAGGGCAGGGCCCCCTAAGTACACAGGATGGCAGGAGCAGCATACAGGCCCCATCTAGCATCTGGTCTTTAAAATCCCCTTCCTCTGCCTCAGCTCCTGGACAATTTATTTCTCTCCTCCCCTGCACAGCCACACTCCAAGATGTTTGCCCTGTCACCCACCTCCTCTCTCTTCTTCCCCCAGCTCACACCAGCCTGATCCCCGCCCCCCTCCACTGCCCCTCTGTCTGAGACCACTCCAGCATCATTTGTGACTGCCGTGTCATCTAGTCCACAGAGCCCTCTTCTGTCTTCCTCCCTCCCTACCTCTCGGCTGAGCTCGACACAGGATCCCTTCTTGAGACAGCTCCTTCTTTTGGCTGCCAAGACACCCTCTCCTTGGGTTCCTCTCACCTCAGGGGTCCTTCTTCTAGTTTCTTTTGCTGAATCTTCCTCCTTGGCCTGACTTGCACTCACTGGCACCCTTGGGGTTCAGCTCCAGGCCCTCTTCTCTCCCTTTACTCTGGCCCAGGTGAGCTTATCCAGTGTGTGGCCTCTGATGGCACGGTCTTAATGCTGCCCAGCCCGAAATCTCTGTCTTTAGTGATGGGAGTCAGATCACACAACCCCTGATCCCAGCAGCTTCCTGTCTAGCCCTGCCCGACTGGGCCCTCACTGCCCGCTTGTCCTCACCTCCTCTCACTCTCCCCTGCACTTGCCTGGCTCCAGTCACACCACACAGGTTCATTTATGCTCCTCACACTGGCCAAACACGCTTCTGCCTCAGGGCCTTTGCACCTTCATTTCAGTTTGCTCCAGTACTCCCTGTCCTGTGCATAGCTAGTTCAGAAGGACAGACTTCCTTCAGGTCCCCAAAAGCCCACCCCTACTCATGCTATTCTCTGCCCCAGCACTAGGTCTGTCCCTTCATGAACTTCTTCTTCTTATTGATTTGCCTATTGCTTGTCACTGAGTGGACCATGAACTCCATGAGGATAGGAGAGGGGGTACCATCCAATTGGTTCACTGTTGGGTAGCATGGGGCCTGGTCCAGAATTGTGCTCAGTACATCCTTCAGACAGGTAGGTGGAGGGCGGATCACAGGTCAGTGGTTGTGGACGATTTGTGCAAATTCGGTTGAGCACTAGAGCATCAGAGCTGAATTCACGCGGAAGCCACTCTGATGTAAATGGCAGCCTGCTTTGGCCTTCAGCCTGAAAACCATGTCCCTGTGGCATCCACCCCCAGCTCCCACCCAGACGGGGGCATATCTCCCTGCCTCACCTGCTGTCTCATCCCTAGCACCAAGCGGTTTGAGGACATGATCGCGCCCTTCCGCCTGAATGATGGCTTCAAGGATGAGGCCACTGTTGCCGAGATGAGGCGGGACTGCCCCTGGAAGATCTCGGATGAGGAGATTCACAAGAACAGGATCAAGGTGCAGAAGAGGCAGGCCTTGCTGAGGTGGGGGTGGGAGTGACACACACCACCGGATCAGGGCCGTGTGTCCCCTGTGTCCTGAGCTCCCTGAGTCCCCTCCCCTTAACCCTCTGCCCTGCTTTTGCCTCCTGCCCCTGAGGTCTTCTCAGGCCACAGTCACTTGGGCTGGCTGGCAGGTAACCCAGACTCGGAACCCAGCACCACCCTTGGTTTGAGATCCCGGTCCTCCTGCCCATCCCTAATGGCTCCTGGCAGTGGGTGTGGGCTGCCTGAGGTCCTTCTCCCTGTCTTCCCCATTCCTCTATGCTTGGTGGAAGGGGTTTGTAAGACATGTGGGGGAGGGTCAAGGTACACTGTGTCCTGTGGGCCAGCAAAGCTGCCTGTCCTTCTCCCCAGTCCGTGGACCCTGCCCCAGACACAGTCTAAAGCCGAGGCAGTCCCTTCTCAGACAGCCCCTTGAGGACTCTCAGGGCTGGGAGAGAGGGTGTGCTTGTGTTGCCTGGAGGAATTGTGAAATGCTTCTTCGAATGGCTGCTGTGGCCTTATCAAGGTGGGGTGAGCTCTGGTGGGGGCTGGGAGGGAGCGGAGGCTCCCTGTGTCAGGGGTTCTCCTCCAGGGGGGCATTTGGCAACAGGAGTGGGTGTTGCTACTGTTGTGTAGTGCCTAGAGGCCTGGGATACTGCTAAGTATCCTACAACACTCAGCACAGTTCCCACAACACTGAACTGTCTGTCCCAAATGTCTGCAGCGTCAGCAAGTATAAGTCACTTACCCTCAGTTTTCTGTTCTCTACAATGGGGTGTTCATCCACTATCAGATCATGAGCATTAGTCACTTCTGAATAATCTGGAGACAGGCCTTGGGGTTTGAAGGAGTCTCTGCTACAGCCCAGTCCCATACTCACTTTGGGGAATTCCCTATCTGTCAACCTGCCCCAAAGGGCTCTGACAGCCATCTGGTTCTTTGGAAAATGTGGAACAAAGTACAGTGTGCCAAGGAGGCCCTCCCATGTTCTGTTACACAGGACGTGGACCAGTCACTTGCCTTTGCTGGAGCATCTTCCACGTACCAGGCCCTCTACCTGGTGCCTTTGCACAGGTTGTCTCATCTGATCCTCCCACACTCCCCTGGGGAGGGTATAACCAAACTCATTTTACAGATGAAGACAGTGAAGCTCAGGGAGGGAGTGTGACTTGCTCAGGTTCTCTCTGCTACGAAATGTCAGGGCTGTGATCCGAGCCCAGAAAAGTGTTCTCTCGTCCCTCCGTTCCGCTGGTTATGGTAATAAAGTCACACAAGGAAAACCAAGGAAGACTCTTTGAAGGAGGTCAGCTTGACTCAGTGACTAGGAGGGCCCCTCCTTCACAGAGGCAGGGAGCCTATAATCACGTAGGGGGGTTAAGTCATGTATTCAGTTGGAAATGTTAAAAGAGGTCCATGGGCTTGGCGCGGGGCCAGCTGCTCTGGAGGATGTGGAAAGAAAGTGACTTGGCTTTTCCACCCCAGTCCCTTCGGCAGGTGAGGCTGAATGAGATTCTGCTGGATTATTCCCGGGACGCTGCCCTCGTTGTCATGTAAGTAGCACCTGGCTGGTGGGAGGACAAGCCTGCCTGGGGTCATGGGTCAGGTGTCTGAAGGGGCTCAGCAGGTGGAAAGTGCTGAGGACCCAAGTCTTTCCCCAGGGGACCAAAGGGCCCAAAGCCCCTGCAAACACAGTGCTGGTAGATTCTTAGCATGAGGCTGGGCCTGTGTCTGCCCCACACTTGAGTGCCAGTGGGCAGAGGTCTAAGGCCACGTGTGCTCCAGACATCCGTGACTGCCTCTTTCCATGGCTTCTCCCTTCTGGCTTCCTCTTCCCACCAAACTCTGCTTGGCAAAGCTCATTCCAGAAGGAAATAGATTCCTGGTTGTTTGGGAATCATCCTGCCAGCTGTCTTTGGCCATCGGCCATCCCCAACTGACGTTGGTGCCAATCCTGGGCAACAGAAAAAGAGACCTGCCCAGCCCCTCTGTTCCTATCGGCCCCATGTCCAGTTCTGAGTTGTCCCTGGGGGGTGTTAGCCAGGGCTGAGCAAGTGGAAGGTGGAGTGGAAGAGGATAGTGGTACAGAGAGGGTCTCCATGTGGCCCTGCTCCCTCAGAGGCCAGTAGGAAGAGCATGATCAGCCAAGCCCTGTGAGTCTCCAGCTCAGAGGGAAGAGGTCTCTGTCAAGTCAGGTAACTGGCCTTTCTCACATTTCCGGGGGCCAACTGCCAGGGAATCCCACAGGACAACCAAAAGACTGCGGAAACAGTTTTTTCATACCCCAAAGCCAGAACCAGCTACACAATTTGCAAGTCCTGAGACAAAAGGGAAACATGGAGCCTCTTGCTCAAAAAATATTAAGAATGTCAAGATGGGGGTCCTTGTTTTCAAAGCAATCTCCCTTACATTTTCATGTAGGATACATGGAATTTGTTTTTTAAATAGTTTCATGCTGGTAGGAGGGAGGAGAGGCAGAGGTCAAACACAGTTAATCACGGGTGATTATTGCTATACACAGTTGCTGTGAGTGTGTACCTTCAGAGGTCAAACACAGTTAATCACGGGTGATTATTGCTATACACAGTTGCTGTGAGTGTGTACCTTTAGCATATTATTTTTCAACATTCATGTGTTTGGACTGTAAATGTGTTCTCTCTTGGAGAGCGGCCGCAGATACAATATTGTGAGCAGTAAGCGCCTCATCAAGCTTGCTGTGCTCTGGAGAGAAGGTCCTCAAATCCCGCCCCATACACTGTCACTGGAATATGGGCCCAGAGTGAAGGGATCCAAGACTGTGGAGATATGATCCATCCCAGACTTGTCACCCTCCGACCAGGACTGCAGATGCTGCCAGGATCTAAAGGACATTGGAGTTATGAAAGTTGCCCTAGGAGAGTGAGAAAAGCAACTCAGACCTTATCTTTCCAGCATTTCAATTGCTCAAGGATTAGGGGCTGCGTAAGGCCTCTCTGCTATGTCTGCAACACCCTCTTTAAAGAGAGTGTAATGCTCCTCTTAGGTGGTGAAAGGGTCCCTTTGAGAAGATCAAAATGGCCAATGGGGTCAGACCAGAAGTGTCTTCAGGCAGATAATTAGATAAAGCCCGAGGACGTGCACCCTCCTGGGTGTTACCCAATAGCAAGAGCTGAGCAGCCAGCCTGGAGATCTGACAGGGAGGCTTCTGGCCCTTCTGTCTTAAGATGCCCAGAGGATTCAAAAGACACCAGCATCAGTTACTCTTCCTTGACAGGACAGAAGTAAAACGTGTGCTTCTAACAACTAGCAGAGTTTGGTCAGCAGAAGAGTAGTTCAGGCTATTAGAAACATGCTTGGATAATGCTCAGACTGTATTCCCATACCCTCAGGCAGGGTTCAGGAGTCGTGTCTTAGTCTGTTCAGGCTTGTATAACAAAAAACCACAAAATGGATGACTTATAAACAACAGAAATGTATTTCTGACAGCTCTGGAGTTGGGAAGTCCAAGATCAAAGCATCAGCAAGTTCAGAGTCTGATGAGGACCTGTTTCCTGGTTCATCCATGGGCCTTCTCTCTGTGTATTCATGTGGCAGGAGCCAGGGAACTCTCTGGGCCTCTGTTATAAAAGCACCAAGCCCATTCATGAGGGCTCCACACCTATGACCTAATCATCTCCCAAAGACCCCATCTCCTAATACCCTTGCCCCAGGGTTCAAGATCTCCCCATGTGATTTGAGGGAAGACACACATATTCAGACCATAAATGGTTATGACTTGCTAAGTTTTCATTCTTCCCAGTCACTTCCTACGTGACAGCAGACAGCAGAACAGACAGGATTCATCATGACCACTAATGTCCTATGCAGAGTGGGTGTCATTCTTTTCAGCAGATAAGCATGAGAGCACAGAGGTCTGACAACCCGTTGTCAGTCCTTCCCCAGGACAACAGAGCATTAAACCAGGTGTGGGCCCTTCTGAGCACAGGGCACAGGCTGCACACCCAAGAAGCTGGCTGTGCCTGAAACTGTGCCTCCTGGGGACTTGGGGACAAACTTTTTTGTACAAGAAAAGTTCTGTATGTTTCCTTGGGATGAGAGCCGTGATAAGGAATGGGGATGGGCTTATCTCCAAGCCTCTGGCCAATATTCCTGGGGCAAGGTTGGCCCAGGGTGAGGACTGGATCTGAGTATAAGACCATGGAAGCAGCTTCATCCTGGGTTGGCTCCCAGCTTTTTCTTGGGTGTGGTGCCCGGTATGTGTGCACAGGTGTGCATGTGTGTGCCAAACCACGGCTTAGTGAGTGCTGCTTCAGTTCAGAGAAGCAGATGTGCATTTTGTCTTTGCTATTAGCCCAGTGTGGGGCCTTGGGTAAGTAACCCCACCTCTCTCTTCTCTCAGTTTCTCTAATTATAAAGAGTGAAACAAGAGTATTTCCAAGATTCTTTTATGCTACCATTCTGTGATTCAAAGTCTATTTGTCATTATGATGATTCAATCTCTCAAACCACAAGATGAGGAATTTCATCCTGGGAGGTGGCCAGTTATTGGCATCTCCCTTCCCCAACTCATAGGGAAAACAAATCCCCCCACCCTCAGCCTTTGTGGGATTAGCTGATAGAAATAATCATGAATCCAGTGGGCTTAGAGAAGATGCCTGCCCACAGTGTCCCAGCCCATGCCCACAGCTACAACTGTTGCCCAGAGAGACCCCGGCTGCTGGGCCCACTCCACTGGGAGGACAAAGCAGCTGCGAACTTGCATTACTCATCTCCAGCCTGGAGATGGGCCCGGTATTTCTAAAAGTTGGGTTGGAGGGTCAACTTCATCAGAAGCTCCAGGAACCTGGCGAGAGTGTAACTTCTCAATTCCTTCCCAATCAGGATCTGGGGTATAGCCCAGAAATGCTAAGGAAGGAAAACATCTCTCAGGTCTCAGTGAAATGACAAAGCAATACTGTCTAGCATTCCGGAGAGTGTGTTGGACCCTTTTCTAGATTCAGTTTCAGGCAGCACTTGGTTGTTTGCCATCTACTCATCAGCAGGTTTAAACTCAGCACAGCTGAGAAACTAGCCTTGGAAACAGGCCCATAACTTCTGACTAGACTAACAATTCCTTCCTGTTGGGTCCAGACACCCCTTTGTTCTATAAAGACACTCTTTAAAGTCAAACAGCAATCATCAAAATAGCAGTAATCAACATTGCGTGTGTGTGTGTGTGTGTGTGTGTGTGTGTGTGTGTGTGTGTGTGTGTGTGTTAGGGTCTCACTGTGTTGCCCAGGCTGGAGTGCAGTGGTATGACCACGGCTCACTGCGGCCTCTACCTCCCGGGCTCAGGCTATCCTTCTGCCTCTGCCTCCCAAGTAACTGGAATTATAGATGCATGCCACCATGCTCAGCTATTTTTTTTTTTTTTTTAATTTTTGTGGCGACAAGGTCTTGCTATGTTGCCTAAGCTGGTCTCGAACTCCTGGGCTCAAGCAATACTGCATTTTATTGACTGAGCCTCTCTGATACACAAGGTATCAGACCTTATGAATTTTTAAAACTCTATTTTAATTCCCCCAGTCCCCACTTGCATTTTAGAGATGAGGAAACGGCCTCAGAGGAGTTAAGTGACTTGGCTAGGCTTTCACAGATGGGAAATGAGGATTGGATCTTGAAGCCTGGGACTGTGGTTCCAACTCAGGGCTATCATTTTGCATTGAGGTTAGATCTAAGGTTGCCTTTCTTTGTGGCTAAGAGATGCAATTCTGAACAAAAAGTTCCTTTGTTCTGGAGAGGCTTTATTTTCAAAGATTCGTAGCTTAAGTCGTGCACATCCTGTGAGCAGGAATAGAGCATGCCATTGGTTGATGTGGGTGGGGAAGGGAGTTTGAAGGCAGCTGTCTCTTGGACAGGTGGACAGGCTCTGCTGGGGGAGAGAACTTCATGCTGAAGCTTGAAAGTACACTGAGGAGGGATGGGTGTCCACGCCCCTGATAATGCAGGCACTAGTTCCCTGGAGGCCTTTGAAGTTTCCTAATTCAGTCCCTGAAAACAATGTAGTGTTTCCCAGATGGTGTTTTCTGCCTCTGGCATAACTGTTAAATCAGAAGAGTTTGGTTTCAATATTCCCGTGCCCCTTACCCCTCACCCCCAAAGTCACTAAGCCCATCTGAACTGGGATAGCAACAGCTTAATGAAATACCTTTGTCCCCGTCAGCCTTCTCCCATTTTGGGGACCTTTATTTTTATTTTTATTTTATTTTAAAGATGTGGGGTACAATTCAGGGTTAGGTATACAAATGTTCATTATGCAGGCACCCTTGTTGATGAGGTGTGCCCCTCTTTTTTAGAAAAAAGAGACAGAGTCTTAATCTGTCACCCAGACTGGAGTGCAGTGGCACAATCATAGCTCACTGCAGCCTCCAATTCCTGGATTCAAGTGATCCTCCCTCCTTGACTTCCCAGAGTGCTGGGATTACCGGCCAGGACCTAGTTTTTTTTAAAGGAAAGTAGAGGTTCCCAAGTGAAAGCTTTGCTGATGGAATTTCAGGTATGAGGCAGCTGTTTGGGGATCCCAATTACTCTTCTCAGCCTTCTCCGAGGAGTGGGCAGTTGCAGTAAGCAGAGGTAGCTGGGGTACGAAGATCCCAGGTTCCAGCCCTGCCAGCGCTGGCTTGTTCAGCACATGCTGGCCAATAATAAGTGGTGCTGATAAGAGCAGCAGGCGCAACCACATGCTTCCTCTGTCGCGGGCACTGTGCCCTGTGTATGTGTTATCTTCTTTGGGGCTCACAAACATCCTGTGAGGGAGACACCTGCGTTCTCACTTTAGGGAGGAGAAAACGGAGACTGGGGCGGTGGGGCACTTTGCAAAGCTCACATGGCTGAGAACGTGGCAAGGCCAGGACTCTGAGGCCAGAGCTTGTGCTCAGACCCCAGTCCTGCCCGCAGCCTCCTCCCTCCCGGTTCCCCCAGCTATGAAGGAGGGCATGCAGCCATCCCGCCCACTCCTCAGGGCTGTTTCGAGGTGCTGATGAAATAACGGCTGTGGGTATATTTTGAGACTCCTGTAAGGTGCTGGTGCCGCAACTTCACACGGCACCGGCTGGATCTGTGAGCTGCTGCTGGGCAGCTGTGGCCATCCTGATGCATTTTTGGAATTCTCAAGATAGTAGGAAAGTCACTTCCCGAAATCGCTGGGAAAACACGACTAAGCTGCATTCCCAGGGCATCTCATTATTTGCACAGCATTGCACAACTAGGACAAGGGGCCCTCTCCTGCTCCCAGGGCCTCGAGCGGGTAGAAAGCAGGACAAGGACACAGCTGAGTTACATGACTGTATCATGTTGTTATGGCTATGGGCAGGGTGTGGCTGGAGAAGCAAGCCTGGCATGATTCAGTGGCCCTATGGGGTGGGGTCATCCATTTAACAAATATATACTGAGCTTGACTGTATCAAACTGTGTCCCAGGCTCAGAGAAAAGTGGGGCGAACAAGACAGACCCAGCTTGCTTGTGAATGATTTCTAGTGGGGGAAAAGGGACACAAACAAACCCAAAGATGCTTTTGAGATTGCGAAGGACTGTGAAGACAATACAATGGGGTGATATGTAAAGGTGGCAAGCTCTGGGGAGAGTGACCAGAGAAAGATATGTACTCGAGCAGAGAGCTGAGTGACTTAAAGGAGCTCACTGGGTGAAGAGCGGGGACCACTCCCTTCCCAGTAGAGGGAATATCAAGTGCAAAGGCCCTGAGGCAGGAGCAAGTTTGGCATGTTTTTAGGACTGGAAAGAAAGCCATGTGGCTTGGGGATGAGAGCAAGGCCTCGTAGGAGGTGAGACTGGGGGGGTTAGCAAGGACTGGATCACGTGGTGTCTGCAGGCTGCGCTTTGTATAGCAACACATCATGACTGAAGGCCCATTTCGACTCATGCTTTTAAGGAAAACGAGAGGACATTCTTTGGGTGGGTGAGAAGGCACTCTGAAAGGACAGTGAACAGACTTGATGTTCAGAAAACAGGCTGTGAGCTGGGCCATGTGGGAAGGCCCCTCGGCAACCTCCTGTCCACCCCTTCCTGCCTTGCAGCACCTTACCCATAGGGAGGAAGGGGAAGTGCCCGAGCTCGCTGTACATGGCCTGGCTGGAGACCCTGTCCCAGGACCTCAGACCTCCGGTCATCCTGATCCGGGGAAACCAGGAAAACGTGCTCACCTTTTACTGCCAGTAACTCCAGGCCTGGCCATCCCTGCCTGAGGCCGAGGGGGCAGGGGAAGAGCTGGAACACAACGCTCCTGTCCTCAGTCCTCAAGGTGCACGTTTTGTGGCACTTTAAGCAGTGGCAAGGGATGATCCGGCTGAAAAAGACAGGAAATTTCCAGACTTCGGCAGGACTCCACTTCCATCGGATGTGTCCTCTGGACAGCGTGTCTAAGGCTCTGCAGGGGAAAATTCTCCGGAGTGTCCTCTTCCTGTTAAAAGTGTTCTTTTGGTCTTTTAATTAAGATCTCGATCTTTGATGATTTGTATGCAAGTTTGAGTGAGAGTGCAGGGCATGAACCTTGCTGGTTTCCACAGACCTTCGGTGGCGGTGCCTACCTTCCTCCCAGTCAGGGGCAGTGGAGCCCCACCTGCAGGAGCTCAGGTGGTACAGGGCTCTTTGGCTTCCACAGCTATGCAAACCTCTCTTACCACCTCTCACTCTCTCACTTTCTTTCTTTTTTTTTTTTTTTTTTTTTGGAGTTTCACTCAGTCGCCCAGACGGGAGTGCAGTGGCCGCTCCCAGCCACCACAGCCATGACCTACTGGGCTCCAGCGATCCTTCCACCTCAGCCTTCCAAGTAGCTGGACCTACAGGCGCACGCTACCATGCCCGGCTAACCTTTGGTTTATTGTAGAGATGAGGTCTCGCCAAGTTGCCCAGGCGGGTCTCGAACTCGCAGGCTCAGGCGATCCACTCACCTCGGCCTTCCAAAGCGCAGGATTATAGACTGAGCCACTGAGCCCAGCCTCCCTCACTTTCAATAGTGGGTCTTCTGTGTCTTCACTGGTTCTTTAGACCAGGACTTTCCAACTTTTTTGGATGTAACCCATAGTAAGAAATATATTTCACATTGAGACTTGAGATATACGCACACACAGAAATGACCAAAACAGAAGTGTCACAAAACAATACTTATGCTTCTTACAGGGGATCCCCTCCAATATGTTCTGTTCTATTTCTTCTTTTTAATGTTGATTGCAGTTCACTAAAATGATTTTGGACCCACTAATGGGTGGAGGGGGCACAATTTGAAAAACATAGTCGACTTTCCATTGGGCCCTGTGTTTGTCCACACAAGGGGAGCCCAGCTGATCTGGGGACAGCCACTTGACTGGGCGTCATGTCCATTTTCCTGGCCCAACCCACAGGGGAGAAAAGGGAATTCACAGAACATGTGAGGAGGGATGCTGACGATGGGAGTGTCAGGAAAGTTTTAAAGAAGGGGTAAGTTTTAAGAAGTCTAGTGGAAGGGTGTTAAATTGCAGGCATGGCTAAGAATGGTGGACAAGGATGTCAGGGATGGGGAAGCAGAGAGGCCTGTAAAGATGGCCTGGTTGGCAAGAATCAGAAAGGGAGGAGCAGGGCCAAGCCCAGCCTATGGCCGGTGAAAAGATAGGGGAGTAGGAACCACCTGTAAGAGATGGAAAGAAGTGGTTCATGGCTATAATCCCAACATTTTGGGAGGCCAAGGCAGGAGGATTGCTTGAGTCCAGGAGTTCAAGACCAGCCTGGGCAACATAGTGAGACCTCATCTCTACAAAAGATTAAAAAATTAGGCTGGGTGTGGTAGCAGGCACATGTAGTACCATCCACTCAGGAGGGTGAGGCAGGAGAATCATGATCCACTGCACTCCGGCCTAGGACAGAGTAAGACCTCAACGAGAGAGACAGAGAGAGAGAGAGAGATGAAAAGAGCGAGTGGTGAGGGGGTGGTGGGGTGGGGGCTGACTGTGAGAGGAAGAGTTGGAGTTGATGAGAAGCTAGGACGATGGAGATGGAAGAGAGACTTACTCTACCTGGCTCAGAGAAGGTGCCCGGGCCACCGCGGGCTCACAACCCCAGAGTGTTGCATATACAAAGCCAGGGCACAAGAGCAGAGTGTGCTTGAAGAGCCATTGCAGGCCAGGGGTGAGGCCAAGGGAAAGGCCAGTGGCCACTCTAGACATAATCAAGCAGCATCAAGGTGAGTCGTTTGGCTGTGTCTTCCAGTGGCACCGGGACGACTGAGGACTAGCCTCTGGGTATCATCAACCTCCCCCCAGGTCCCTGTAGTACCTCCTCAGTCATGAAGATCAAAGTCTCCTTCTTAGAGTGAGAACCCAAAGGACTTCAGCATTTCTCAGGTCATTCTGCTGCAAAGTCCAAGAGGCTCTGAGCTCCCAGACTGTCGGGAGTGGATGTGATGTGGGGAGCAGATGAGCGCTGTCACTGTAGCAGGCCTTGAGTAGAGGCCCCAAACGAAGGCAAGGTCTAGCTTGATAGCTCTGCATCCTAGCCAAAGGCAAGAGATGCAGCCTGCTACACAGAATGGTATCTCAGAGGCCCACACATCCAGGTGCACGTAGTATAAATAAAGCCTTAGCTACAACAAGATAACCGCAGAACAGCTCGCCTTTAGGTAGCAACAAAATTCCGTTATAGCTCCCTCACAGACCTTGAATCTCTTCCAGCTTCCATTGTGCTTGATTATAAAATAAACGTGCTGAGCTAGTTCGGGGTCACTTCTCCTCCATCAGAGGAAAGTGCCCCACCCGGCCCCAGCTTTTCTTTCTGTCTCTGTGTCTGTGTCTTTCTTAATCTCTCGCTGCTCTCTCTTGGGATCCCCAAGGCAGCCCCGTGGGTCAGCTTTTGGCACCAGACTAAAGTCCCTGCTGTCCTTTGACTGTGTCAGGACCCGCTGTGGGACATTGAGGACTGGCTGAGCTTACTAGGGATGGCTCCTCTGCGCCCAAGGGCCTGCTCCTGAGCTGTTGAGCTGGACCCTGGGCCAACCCCTCAACCCCAGATATGGTGCGGCCTCCCTCTGGAATGCCTGCCCTTCTAGAACCACATGGAAAACAATTTCCCAGTTCCTCAAACATCAAGGAGTCTTTGGTTCAAGAACTGAGAATGTTTTGGCTTTGGAAGTTTAAAAAAAATGTTTTTCTCACTATGTTGGAGACAGTGCACTTTTTAAATAAGAATAATAATAGCTTTGTAAAAGAAAAAAAGCTTTGAACTAACAGTGAGGCCATAAACAAATGAATAAAAAATATGTTCACTCAGTCAACAGAACTTATTTGTTTTGGAACACACTGTTTTTCAACTCTGCTCAGTGTTTCAAAAAAAAATGAACTATTGTTTTTTCAACCCTGGATTGAACTTTCCTCTGCACTTCCACTCGCTCTGTAGGTCATATTGCTAGATTTCTACACATATGTTTACAGGAGCCACTTGTTTTTCCCCTTATTTCTCTTCCTTGCATTTGCAGACTCATTTTCCTCAGCCTTTATAAACATCTCCTGGCAGTTTCTCTCTTGTCTCAGAGAGGTGGAGAGTTTGAGTAGAAAGAGAGAAAGAGCTACAGCATGGCTACCAGGAGACTGGGATACGAGTTTCTGACTCTCTTCCAAACTGGCTGTGTCACTTTAAGACATGCCCCGTGGCCCCTCTGGGCCTCAGTCTGTGAAATGAAAGAACTGGACCAGAACAATGTCACCAGCCAGCTGGCCTAAGGACGACTGTGGTTTGCCGCAGGTGTGACTGACAAAGACTGTGAGTGTGGCAAGTGGGGAGGGATGGTGGGAGGGAGGAGGATAGGAGTACACATGCTTCCTTCACCTCCCCATCCTTCCCAGCCCAGCGCTTCCTACACCCGACTTTGGATCAAGGGATCGCAAAGGTCCTCAGGTCACCATGTGGCCTATTTCCATATCAGTAGGGTAAGAGATTTCTCTCCCTGCCTTTGGGTGACAAAGTGCTTCACATGAATGAGTGTTTGTAGAAGGAAATACTATCCCTGAAGTCATCCCTTTCACTGTGCATGGAAAACCTGACCCACAGAGGGACAGGTCACCAGGTTCAGTCTTCGCCACACTGGCCACCCCAGCAGGGGCTCCTCCTCCTCTCCCCTGGGACGTCTTCTCAGTACTTCAGCCTCCAGATTCAACATCCTCCTTCAGTCCCGCCCAGTCTTGCTGTGGCTTTGATGTGAGTATAGCAGGGTCCATCTTTCACCCCTAGGCTCGCAGAGCTCCGTTTACCCAGGCAGAAAGCCCATTAGCACACAAAGAGTCCTTGCTTAGACTGGATTCCCTTTCATTTAATTTAATTTTTTGAGTTGGAGTCTCACTCTGTGGCCCCGGCTGGAGTGCAGTGGCACACTCATGGCCACCCCAGCTTCGACCTGCTGGGCTCTGGTGGTCCTTCCACCTCAGCCTTCCAAGTAACTGGAACTACAGGCATGTTCTACCACTCCTGGCTAATTTTTTGATTTATTGTAGAGATATGGTCTTACCAAGTTGCCTGGACTGGTCTTAAACCCACAGCCTTAAGCAATCCATTCACCTCGGCCTTCCAAAGTGCTGGGATTACAGACTGAGCCACCGAGCTCGGCCTGGATTCCCTTTTAAACACCTGCCTGAACTCTCTATCATGATGACAAGGTAGACAGTTTCACAGGGATGAGGCCAGCTGGAATTTTTCAGAAGAACCGCCTGGCTGGGAGGCTCCAGGCACATGCAAAGCAGCCAGGTTTTGCTTGTAGCTTTGTATTGCTCAAGATGTCAGAAAAAATGCTGCCAACTCCAAGAATGTTCACGGAAACAGGGCCCAGAAAAGCCCAGCCCCAGCTTCAATGGTCATTCCCCACTTGAAGTGAGGTTGAGTCCCCTGACCGAAAGCCAAAGTACAGCATAATTACCCACTTCCTGAAAGGGCACCATCACGAATTCAGTTTCTAAAAATACTTTGACGAGAACCACCTGGCTGGGAGGCCAGAGAGCAGAATGTCGTATAAATGGGAGACAGTGGCAAGAAAGAACAAGTGTTTTTGTTTCAACTCATCAGAGTTACACACAAAACGCTCTAAGTTTGCAAAAAAGGAAGCAAACACATAAGGCCAAGGAAATCACCAAAGTCTCTATAGAGAAAATGGTATTTAGAATAGGTTTGAAAGAAAACAGAAGTGAGAGATGGGACTAGGGGAGGCGTTGCAGGTGGCAGGAGTAGCTTGAGCCAGGGCCAGAGTAAGGACGGCCCTGGGCACATTTGCAAAACTGGAAATAAGCCAGTTTTTCTGGAACGTAAGGGATGGGTACATGGAAACATGAGCCTGGGAACGTCACAGTGTGAAGAGCCCAGCTATGAAGCGCCCAAGTAATTCAGAGGCATAAGGGAGCCACTGAAAGTGAAGGGGGCCGGGCTCGGTGGCTCAGCCTGTAATCCCGCGCCTTTGGGAGGCTGAGGTGAGTGGATCGCCTGAGCCCGCGGGTTCGAGACCTGCCTGGGCAGCGAGACCTTATCTCTACAATAAATAAATAACTAAATAAATCAGCCGGCCGTGGTAGCGCATGCCTGTAAGTCCGGCTACTGGGAAGGCTGAGGCGGAAGGATTGTCGGAGCCCGGCAGGTCGAGGCTGCGGTGGCCGGAAGCGGCCACTGCACTCCAGTTTGGGTGACAGAGTGAGACTCCAACTCAAAAAAAAAAAAAAAGAAAGAAAGTGAAGGGGTAGGCCCAGGTCTTAGGACAGGAGATGGAGGAGGCTGGAAGAGAA
Source organism: Carlito syrichta (assembly GCF_000164805.1). Taxonomy (NCBI): domain Eukaryota; kingdom Metazoa; phylum Chordata; class Mammalia; order Primates; family Tarsiidae; genus Carlito; species Carlito syrichta. The sequence continues at coordinate 173,045 of NW_007233171.1, read as the reverse complement.
AAGGGAGGAGGCCCAGGGAGGAGGCTGTGCAGATTTCCAAAGGCAAGCTGGCAAGGCCCAATACCCTCGGAGTGACAGGAGGAATGGAGACCCAGAAAGGAGCGGAGGACAGCATGAAGAAACAGAGTCTTCCAGGACTGGCAACTGCCTGGATGGATGGATGAATGGAGGTAGGGCCTCAGCAGTGGAGCCTGGGCAGCTATGAGAACAAAGAAGCCATAAGGTGGAGGGCGGGGCGACAGGCTTGACACCGAAGAGAAGAGACAGCAAATGAGTCTGGGTTTGGTACTTTAAGTGTGAGAACAGCCAGGTGGTCAGAACTGTGGACCTGGGGCCAGGAAAAGAGTACAAGGTGTTCTTCGCTACCCTGAAGCTCTTTGACAGCAGTGACCATCGAGAGACTTGGGAGTTGTGTTCGTGGTCAGGTATGGAAATCACAACATAGGTTTAAAAAGGACAGAGAAAGGAGAGGACCGAGGTTAGACCCTGGGAAGGGCTCTACTAGGAGGCAGGATGAAGAGGCAGCCAGTGGCAGCCTTGAAAAGAGCATTAGAGGAGCAGGAGGAAAATCCAGATCATGGAGAAGGCGCCAGAGAAGGCATGGCTGTCTGCAAAGGGCTGGAACCCCTGCAGGTGCTGCTGAATTTGGGCTCCTGCTAACTCAGAAATAGAAAACCAAATACCACGTGTTCTCACTTATCTGTGGGAGTGAAATGGCCACAAAGATGGAAATAAAAGACACTGGGGACACCATTAAGGGGGCAGATAGGGTTAGGGTTCAGAAATTACTTATTGGGTACAATGTTCACTGTCTGGGGGAATGGGCTACCTGAGACTCAATCCCCACCACTACACAGTATGTCCATGTAACAAACATGTACATGCATCCCTGCTTCTAAAATTTAAAAAAATTTAAAAAAAGAATTTGGGGTTCTGGCACCCTGGGGAGCCTTGTGGACAATAATTTGGCAAAGTGGTGGGTCAGGGGCCAGGGATCGAGGAGGGAGTTTGTGGAGAGAAATGGAAGAGAGCAGACATGCTTACAGACCCATACTTGATAAGCAGGGGAGGACTGAGGAAACAGGTTGGAGACCTGAGGGAGTTTTGACTATTGTTATCTTAGGGCTTGTATTAGTCAGGGTAATGCTAAGCTATGCTGCAGTAACAAGTTATACTCTAAATGTTAGTGGCTTCCATGTAAAAGATCTTCTTTGACAAATATTCCTATGATGGCCTTCAGGGTCTTTCTTCTCCACATCAAAATTCAGTGATTGGCTGGGCACCATGATTCATGCCTATAATCCCAGTGCTTTGGAGGTCAAGGTGGGAGGATTGCTTGAACCCAGGAGTTTGAGACCAGCCTAGTCAACATAATGAGACCTCATCTCTACAAAAAATCAGAAGATTAACTGACTTGGTGGTGCATGCCTGTAGTCTCAGCTACTCAGAAGTCTGAGGTAGCAGGATTCCTTGAGCCCAGGAGTTTGAGGCTGTGTTGAGCTGTGATGGTATCTCTGTACTCCAGCCTGAGCAACGGAGTGAGCCCCTGACTCAAAAAAAAAAAAAAGGGATTCACTTTGGTTTTTTCAAAACCCCTCTTATCTTGTGAAGCTGCTGCCAGCCCGGTCAGCAGCTGCTAGATCATTAAAGAAGGGAAAAGAGCTGGAAGGTCATGTACTGGCTTTTAAATGCTTCAGTTCAGAAGGGACATGCTAGTCCACTCAAAGCCCACTAGCCAGATAAGTCACATGGCTCTTCCTAACTGCAAGGGTGCTGGGAGATTTGGGGGAACATACAAATATTCACTGAGCGATAAAAGTCTCTGTTCCAGGGCAGGGGTGAGTAATGAGGCCTGAGTGTGTTAACAGATCAAATGTATGCTACAAGGAAGACAACCACTGAAGGAGGTAGCAATGAAGAAGCAACAAAATGCGGGAACTTTCCCCAAGCAGCAGCAAAGGTATCACTGAAGTCAGGTAGCCCTGGGTGCAAAACGCTGAGGACCCTTGCCCTTGCCACCTGTCCTGAGCACCAGGTCAGAAAGCAAACATGGAGAATGCAGGTGCCGTGTTCTCCAGCAATGGGGCTGGCCAAGTAAGGACAGAAGGACAAGACACAAGAGTCAAACAGGTGACCGAAGGAGTGGAAATGGCTGACCACAGGCTCCGAGGTGAATGGAGAGGCTGGAAGTGAGCTGCAAGACTTGAGAAGACTTGAAAGGCTGTTAGCACAAGGACGAAGAGAATGTGCGGTGCACATGGGAGACAGGGAAAAAGAGAAGAAAGGGAGCTTGGGTTGGAATGTGTGCATTTCAAAACTTCACATTCTGGAGGACGGCAACGTTTCTGAGCACTGTCAGATGCTAGAGTGTCCATCATTTGACTATAAGCTCTAAGAAGGTGATAATACAATGAGTATTTTGTTTTCTGTTTTTTTGAGACAGTGTGTCACTCTGTTGCCCAGGTTGAAGCGTAATGGCACCATCATAGCTCACTGTAGCCTTGAATGCCTAGGCTCAAGCAATCCTCTCACCTCACCCTCCTAAGGAGCTGGGACTACAGGCTTGTGCCTCTGCACCTGGCTAAGTTTTTACTTTTTTGTACAAATGGGGTCTTGCTATTTGCCCAAGCTGGTCTTGAAATCCTGGGCTTCAGCAATCCTCCCTTCTAGGCTTCTCGAAGTGCTGGAATTATAGGCATGCCACCATGCCCGGCCTGGGATGAGCCTTTTAGTTGCTAGATGGTAAAGAGACCAGAAGCCTCCACTGGGGATACTCAGGGCAGTGGCCATGGACCAACAGGCACAGGGGTATTTCATTATCTTAACTGCTGACTTGGGTGAATGACCTAGAAACTACAACAGAAGGGAGGGAGGGAAAAGGGCTTCTTTCAGAGGGTGCTGTTCAAGGGCCCTCTCCTGGAAAAAGGCAGGGCTGGCTCTTGCCAGGGGGGTTAGTGAGGCGAGGTACAGAGGAGAGGGCTGGAACCCGGCCCAGGGACTGACTCCTGAGACCTGAGTAGTGGGTGTGGGCCTGGGGCAGGGAAGGCTGACCCCCGCAGGTCAGAGATAAGAGAGCAGGAGTGAGTAGAGGTGTTTGGGGGGCTGCTGGAGACGGAAGGATGAGTCTGGGATGGGAGGAAGTCCTGGGCTTTAGCAAGACCCCCACTCTACAAAAAATTAAAAACTTATGCGGGTATAGTGGCATATGCCTGTAGTCCTAGCTACTTGGGAGGCTGAATGAAAGGATGGCTTGAGCCCAGGAGGTTGAGGCTGGAGTGAACTCCAGGGTGAATTACAAGGGCTAAGCAAGCAGAAATGAATTCATGGAGAGAGGAAAATGCCCCACCATATTAAGAACATGGCCAGAAGCTATTTCTATAGTCTTCCGCATCTGTGCCGAAGTGCTGGGTCCAATCTGAAATCGGCTTGGGGAAGGTAGAATTTTACTTGGGGGGAAAAAACAAACACTCAAAATTCTACTTGGGGGACTACAGAAAAGATTCTGTGTACATAAAGAGGGACCTGAAGTGGAAGATAAGTCATTTTTTCTTTTTAAAGTAAAATGCTGAACAGCAACGAGAATATTTGGAAGGAGGCTGTGATGGGGGAAAATGGTGTGATTTCTGAGCTTCCCTGCGGCCTGGAGTCAGGCATGACCTTTGCCCTAGATGCCGGCCTGGAAGGCAGGGTCCACCTGACTCATGTTTGCCCCGAGCCAAACCTAGGCAGCCAGGGAGAGCCATAAACTGGAGTCATCTGGAGAAAAGGCAAGCATGGATTCTGAAAGAGATGATCACACCACGGAGACTCCTCCTGTCCACCTGTTCGGTCCAGGATCCAAGTCCCTTTTGGGGACAACCAGTAGATTTGTGCTGTGTGGTGGCAGTTATCTCACTTGGGTTCCTCCCTCTATTGAAGGAAAGGCTGAGAAATAGCATTCACAGAGCAGAGAAGCCCAAGCAGGTGTTTTTTGTTGTTGTTGTTGTTGTTTGTTTGTTCTTTTTTAAAATTGTGGTAAAAGACATAACATAAAATTTGCCATTTTAACTATTTTAAAGTGTACAATTCAGTGGGAATTTGCAAGGTTGGGCAAGTCTCACCACTATCTAACTCCAAAACATTTTAACCACCCCAAAAGGAAATCCTGACCCCATTAAGCAATAACTCCCCACTAGCCCCTGGTAACAATTAGTCTGCTTTCTGTCTCTATGGATTTGCCAAGTCCAGATATTTCATACAAATAGATGTAAGGTGTGGCCTTCTGGGTCTAGCTTCTTCCATTGTGCATAACATTTTCAAGGACCATCCGTGTTGTAGCTTGTGTAAGGATTCCATTCCTGCTTACGGCTAGATAATATCGCATCGGTGGATTTACTATATTTTGTTGATCCATTTCTTCACCGGTGGACATTGTTTCCACCTTTTTTGCTCTTGCAAATAATGCTGTGATTAATATTCATGGACACATTTTTGTTTAAACTTCTGCTTTCAATTTTTTTTTTGATATATACATTTTCTATGAGAGAATTGCTGGTCATATGGCCAGTCTATGTTTGACTTATTGAGCAATCCTGAGTACACTTTTAAACACTGTAGGGGTTGAGTTTAAAAGTGCACCATGCAGTTAACTTGCAGACCCATTACTCTGCTGCCATAACCTGGCCCCAGTTGTCAGTCTTGACTAGTTATACCTCTTGGTGTCTCTTATTCAAGAGACATTTTGGGGTTCTCAAAACACAGTTCCGTTTTAGTTTTCTTCCATTTAAAAAATGTATGTAACGAACACTTTTAAGAGACATCACAAAGTAACAGGGAAGTGGGTGTCACAAGTCCTCAAAAGTTGAGAACCACAGTCTGAGATTCTTCCTTTCTTCAAACTAAAACACCTCCCTATCACTGGCCACAATTTTAAGGGATAATTTGCTTTGGGGATACTTCTGGTAAGGAAAGAAAGCAACTTCTGGCTTAGCGTAGGTGGGAGAGTTGCCGTGGGATGGATTTCATGAGTACAGAACAGGATGTCCATTTCCTGGACTGAAGAAAATGGCTCATGTGTGTGGCCAGATTAGGACTTCAGAAATGACCATAAAAGGCACAGTTTCTGATTGGAGTTGGAATTATTTGGAGGATCTGTAGAAGCCAAATAAAAACAAGGGTTCCAAAAACAGAGCACAGAAGTTCAATGGAGCCTAAGACACAAGATTGTTTCAAGTAAAACTGTTAATGACCTTTTGCTGACTCAGGTTTTGCAAAGACCTCTCCCTGAGCTTCACAGCCTGACTATAAAATAGAAAAGGACTTGGCTCTTCAGTCTGTTTCCCCATCTCAGAATGTAAACATGAATTCGGTCACCGCAGAGATAGCAACGCAGCAGTGCTACTTCATCAAGTTAAGAAGCTTCCATGGTGCTCTCATTTCCGCATTTCCAGAAATCCCACTGAAGGAGATGAGTTTCCCTCCAGTCACTATTCTTCTCTCCTGACATGCTTTCTCTCTCACTGTGTTTCTGTAATGTCTTTTTCCCCCCTTGTTTTCCCTTTTCCTTTTTTGGTCCATCTTAGTGCTGATCCACATGTCTTCTTCTTCTTCTTTTTTTTTTTTTTTT
>NW_007233171.1:162736-167420 GCF_000164805.1 Carlito syrichta | reverse complement strand
GGTCTCGAACCCGTGGGCTCAGGTAATCCACTCACCTCAGCCTCCCAAGGCATGGGATTATAGGCTGAGCCACTGAGCCCAGCTCATCTGCCCTATTTTAAAAAAGTATTTTAAAATTGAGGGCCAGGCATGGTGGCTCATGCCTGCAATCCCAGCACATAGGGAGGCCACGATGAGAGGACTACTTGAGCCCAGGAGTCCGAGACCAGTCTGGGCAACATAGCGAGATCTCACCTCTACAAAAATAAAAAAAAACTAGCCAGGTGTGGTGGTATGCACCTGTAGTCCTATTTACTCAGGAGGCTGAGCCAGAGGGATCACCTAAGCCCAGGAAGTCAAGTCTGTGGTGAGCTGTGAGCATGCCACTGCACTCCAGCCTGGGTGACAAAATGGGACCCCAACTAAAAAAAAAAAAAATTTTTTTAATTGAGGTATAATGTAAATGCAGTGAAACACAAATCTTAAGTGTACAATTTGCTCAGTTTTGACAAATGCCTGTGCCTCTGTAAACCACACCCCTATCAAAACAGAACATTTCATCTCCCCAGAAATTTCCTTCATGCCCAGTGGTGTGCTGGTGAAAGTTTCTGACTCCTTAGGGGAAATAAAGCTCTGATTTATAGTACTTGTTGATTTCTGTGGTATAAATACTCCCATGATGGTCAATGTCAAGTTATCAATATGATGCCTGAAAGCAGATTTGGGAAAGAGACTCAGAATCAGTTTTTGTACAAGTGGCTCTAGCATTCCTCTGCCATGCCCCTCCCCAGTCAGACTCTGCACCCCCAACCCCAGGTAGCCACTCCTCTGTGTTCTGTCACCATAGATGAGCTTCACTTATTAGAGTTTTATATGAATAGAATCACATAAAATGTATTCATTCTGTTCTTTCATTCAACATGGTTTTAAGATTTGTTAATGAAGTTGCATGTATCAGTAGTTTGTTCATTTTAATCAGTGAGCAGTATTCCATTGTATGGATATGCTAAAATTGGTTTATTTTAATCTCCTGTTGATGGATACCTGAACTGTTCCCACTGTTCGGTGCTATTATGAATAAAGCTGCCATGAACATTCTTCTGCAAGTCTTTGTATGAACATATATTTTCATTTATTTTGGGTAAATTCCTACAAATGCAATGGCTGGGCTATAGGGTGTGTGTTTAACTTTATGAGAAACTGCCAGACCAATTTCAGCAGAGGTTCTACCATTTTATACTCCTACCAACCTCTTGTGAGCGTTCTGCTTGCTCCACGTCCTTGCCAATACTTGCTGCTAGGAACCTTCATGTCTGAGTTCATTTTAGGCTGCTATAACAGAATACCACAGACCATGTAATTTACAGAAACTTATTGACTCAAAGTTCTGAAGGCTAGGGAATCCAACAGCAAGGCACCAGCATCTTGCAAAGGCCTTCCTGCTGCATTATCACATGGCGGAAGAGCAAAAAGAGGAAAGGGGAAGGAGAAGGGGAGAGAAGCCAGGGGCAACACAAGAGAGGGTGAACCCACCTCCTCAATAAGGAACCTACTCTTAGGATAACAGCATGTAGTGCCAGACACCCAAAGACCCCAAACGGGAAGGCACTATGTCTGAAAGGCTAGAAATGACCCGGAGACAATGGACGAGACATGGGCTTTATTCAGGAACTTACGTACAGAAAAGGAGGTCCAGGAGCCGTTGATGAGATGGAACAAAATGCTCCTGATTGTAAAAGTGCACGCAGGTTTTACATAGTGCGGAGTGCAGGGTTAAACATGAAAAGGGTAAGGTTTCTAATGTGCAGGTATAGTGTGAGAACGCGCTTATACATAGGTGGTATGTATGCAAAATGACTGCAATTTCTCTGTAGAGGTGGGATTTTTAGTATTATAATGAAGTAAAGGTGAACCAAAGATTATAGGCATTGATCCAGGTGTGCCTGATCTGGTATGAACCAGCCCAAGGGGCCAATGGCCTCAAGGAAGGGCGCACATGAGAATGCTCACTATGCATAGCTGCAAGGCGTGGTCACAGGCCTGGAGAACACTTCGCCCATGGCCTCAGCATGATGTGCATGCCCAGGTGTGGAGCCTCAGGGGAAGGGAACATCTTGGGTTGGTCACCCAAGAACCCCTCCCCAGGCTCCAAGCCCCTATGTTGTCACTAAGTGTGTGTCACCCCACACAGCATTAATCCATTCAAGAGGGAAGAGCCATCATGGCTTAATCACTTCTTAAAGGTCCCACTACTCAATACTGACACAATGGCAATTAAATGTCAACGTCTGTTTTGGAGGGAGTAAACATTCAAACCATAGCACTTAACTTTCAAAATGAGCTCCTAGCTGGGCATGGTGGCTCACACCTATAATCCCAGAACTTTGCTAAGCAGAGGTGAGAGGAATCTCTCAGCCCAGGGGTTCGAGACTAGCCTGGTCAACTTGGCAAGACCTTGTCTCTACACTAAATTAAAAAATTAGCTGGGTGTGGTGGCGCACACTTGTAGTTCCAGCTACCTGGATGGCTGAGGGGGAAGGATCACCTGAACCCAGCAGGTCAAGGCTGTGATGGCCATAAACATGTCACTGCACTCCAACCTGGGTGACAGAGTGAGACTTCAAAAAAAAAAAAAAAAAAAAAAAAAAATCAAGTTCCTGAGGTAATTTTGTTGCACAGCCAGTTCTGGGAGCCCCTGGACTGAACTTACTACTATTTGAGTCCGTCTCAAGAGATTTAGCAATGTTATATCATTTAAGTCTCCCAACAACCCTATGAAATACATATTATTACTATTATTATTAGTCCTATTTTACAGATAAGAAAAATTGGGTACAGAGAGGTTAAGCAATTTGCCTAAGATTACATAGACAATAAGATGCAAAAGCTGGGTTTGAAAATAAGCAGTTTGGCTCTGGGCCCAAAAGCCATGTGTACCCATCCAAATTCTGGATGGAAAGTCACTGGTACCCCATTGTGCTTAATCAATCATTGCTGCTTTTTTTTTTTTTTTTTTTTTTGAGTTGGAGTTTCATGCTGTCGCCCAGACTGGAGTGCAGTTGCCGCTCCCGGCCACCGCAGCCTCGACCTGCTTGGCTCCGGCGATCCTTCCACCTCAGCCCTCCAAGTAGCTGGAACTACAGGCACACGCTACCACACCCGCCTGATTTTTTGTTTTATTGTAGAGATGAGGGCTCACCAAGTTGCCCAGGCGGGTCTCGAACCCTCGGGCTCAGGCAAGCCACTCACCTCAGCCTCCCAAGGCGCGGGATTACAGGCTGAGCCACCGAGCCTGGCTTTGCCATTATTATTTCTGTTCAAATCCTACCCATTCTTCAGAGTTCAGCTCAAATTCTACCTCTTCCATCAAGTTTTCTCTGATTCCCTCTTCTCTGTTTCTCAGTGTAATCCTTAAATGTAATCGTAAATCCTTCAGAAACGTATGAGACTTTGGGATTGTCTCTTATGCCTGTATTTTTTGTGACCACTCCCATTATATTTGTAAGGTCACTGAGAGCAGGGTCATGCAGTGTTTATCTTTCTATTCCTAGCATGTTTGTTGACTTGAATTGAATGTTTTCCTAAATGTGCTAGAGTAGGATCACCAATGTTCTTTAAAACAAACTATCTCACTGGGAGATAACTAAAGGGGGAAAAAAATCACATAAATGGGATTGTCTTTTCTCTAGGAAAACAAAACAACAAAAATACACCACACTCTAGTGGAAATGGATGAGCTGCCCTAGGGGCCCCTTGAGGCTTGTGACTGCAGGCTGGGGGAAAACACAAAACTGTCATACTCAACTTCTCAATAAAGAAGCCTTTACCTCCTTCCTGCCTGGCTGCTTCCTCTAAGGTCTGTGCTTGTTTTATCTGGGCTTGCCCCGCTGGTTAGCTTTTAGTTTAGAAGCCAGGATACCAGATCATAATCAGTAATTATCACCCATCCTGGTATGTGAAAAGCTACATAATTTGTGAGGTCCAGCGTAAAATGAAAATGCAGGCCTTCTGTTTGAAAACTATTAAGAATTTTAAGAGGGTAACAGCAGAGCATTCAATCAAGTAGGAGTCCTCGTTCAACTACATAGGTGCCTCTAGACAGAAAGGGTTAGAAGCCCTCCTTGTCAGACAAAAACTTATCACAGAAAGCTAAGCATGGGGACAATTTATCTTCAAAGCCCTCAACCTCCCTACAAAGACAGCTGAGAAAGAAACCACTCAGGCCAACTGTTACCAGTTGAATTGTGTCCTTCAAAAAGATGTTGAAGTCCTAACCCCCAGTATCCCTGAAGGTGACGAGGTTTGGAAATAGTCTGTGCAGATGATCACATGAAGATGAAGTCATGAGGGTGGGCCCTAATCCAACATGACTGGTGTCCTTATAAAAAGAGGAAATTTGGACACAGAACCAGACTCACATAGAAGCAAAGTCAGGTGAAGACACACACAAGAACACCAAGTGAAGATGAAGACAGAGATTAGGGTGACACATCTACAAGCCAAGGAATGCCAAAGATCGCCAGCAAATTGTCAGAAGCTGAGGGAAAGGCAGGGGACAGAGTCTCCCCGGAAGGGTCCCACCCTGCTGACATCTTGATCTCAGACTTCCAGCTCCAGAACCCAGAGACAACAAATATCTGTTGCTTAAGCCACCTAGTGTGTGGTCCTTTGTTATGGCAGCTGTAGCAAACTAATACGCCCACCC
>NW_007233171.1:161990-162716 GCF_000164805.1 Carlito syrichta | reverse complement strand
ACCCGACCAGGCTCCTCCTGTTACCCTCCTGCCCTTGCCAAGCTGCTGACACACCTGGAAAAACAGATGTCCCAACGGGACTGGACCAAGGATGGGGCCGGGGCAATGTGAGTTTTGTTTTTCCCGACTTTCTTCCTGCAGAGAGAGAGGGTGTGCCTCCCACAGAGAGGGCTTTGTGGTCACATTTCGGAAATCTGCGAGCCCTGCCCTCCTTGCCTCAGCCTGCTCAAAGGAGGCACGTGCGAGTGTCCTAAAAGCGATGCCCTTTCCTCGGGTCTCTCGGTGGAGGATGACATCCCACACCGGGGAATAATGTTTGAGCCGGGCCCAGGCTGCCCAGATGCCTCCCGGCCTCGGCCCAGGGAGATCAAACCTTGCTTTTGCCTTGTCCTTCCAAGGGACCCGCCCAGCCGTCCTTCGAGGGTCGGGTGGCAAGGCGACCCCTGCAGGACAGGCTGTGGGACCACCGGAGGGAAAGTGGGCCTTGCCGCCTGGGGTCAAAAAGGGTGGGATGCTGCTTTGTGACATAACAATCTGCAGACACTGAGAAGCAACTAGCTGGGGAGTACCCGCCCGCCCCCTGCCACAGGCGCCGTGAGCCACCGGAGCTGCGGGGCGCCCAGTCTCCCAAGGGCCCCCGCGCAGGCCGCAGCGCCCCCAAACATGGCCGCCGAATCCGGCCCGCCGCCGCGCCTGGGGGTGACGCAGAGGCGGCGGGGTGCATCC
>NW_007233171.1:158355-161353 GCF_000164805.1 Carlito syrichta | reverse complement strand
CCTCACACTCCTGCCCCGCCTCCCCAGGATCTGGCTCCCAGCCACGGCCGAGCCTCCGAAACAGCACTTGGACCTGGGGTGAGCCGTGTCCCCCTCCAAGCCTCAGTTTTCCCCAAGTGGCCGGGCGACTCGGTGTTCCTAATTCGACTGGCGTCCAGCGGATAGACATTAGGAACAAATGACTGCCGTGAAATGAGGTTTCTGAACGGCACCGCTCAGCGGGGAAAGGAGCGTCCAGGTGCCCACCCGGGCCGTGGCTAGAGAGGCACGGCGAGGCCCAGGCCCAGGGCACTCGAGGCCCCACGCCCAGGCGCCCGACGTGGCTTTTCCCTGCCCACCCTCCGGGGCCCCTCCCTGTGGCGCTGGGCGGCACGGCCCCTGGGAGGGGCCCCTGCACTTTCTGGCAAAGCGCGGGTCCAGCAGGGAGCAGGCAGGAGTGGCCTCGCGTCTGGCTTTAGGACTCCGTCCTTCGGCTAGGGAGACTTCCCCGCTTTGTTTTGCTTGACACATCTGCCGACGTCACCCCTAGCGCCACCCACCCTGCCCCCCACGTGACAGGCTGCGAGCTGGACCTTCCTGTATTAACTTTCTGCTCTGCTATTATGTAAGTGTCAGCAATGTTCTTTTCTGCCCGCAAGTGTAATTCCCCACCAGGCAGGGGAGGACGTGAAATTGCCCGTCCTTCTGGGAGGAGTCTCAACCTGTGGCCGCTCTTGTGTCCGTTGATTTTTGTTCCATATCGTCCAAAATGCAGAAGTGTGTTTGGAAGTGTGCCTGTTGATTCAGGAAGCTGGCATCCCTGTGTCCTTTAGAGCTCTCACCTTGGTGTGCTTTGCCGTTTGACGGTAACTGCTGCCAAGGAGCCAGGTGGTTGCTGTGTCAATGGCTGTTAGGTTGATGAAGCAGGTGTCCTCTCTAGTTGTACTTTGGAGGAGAGTTTTCCTTGAGGGCTTCTGTGGGTGGGAACATGGCTCCTGTTTGGGAACTCTGAAGACCTAAGATTGTAAATAAAAGATCTCTCATGTATACAGATTTGTGTTTAAAAATTATTATGGTGGAAGCAAACTTGTCACTTGCTTACTATAGTATAAAACGGTATTATGTGAGAAGCCCTACTTATAATGGGTTGCTTAACGTTTAATTTTTTTTCAAATCAGCCTTCTGGGTGAAGACACAGTGTCAATCTGGTCCTTCAAAAGGAAGGAAATAACTCAAAACCATGGACATCTGTGGTTTTCATGCCTTTTCTAGTGACTGAACTGTTTAACATAACACAGGACCCCACATATACAGTAGGGGCTGTTTTACAGATTTATTACCTGTAAAATTCTCTCCTGTCAGAAAAATGGTGAAGGAGAACACAGCAGCCAACATGTTTATCTTGTTTTGGTTATGTGTCTCAAAGTTGTGATGTGTGGAGCTAAGCAGATGCAGGTTTTGTTTTCTTTGGCTTGTAGACCACTTGTGTTACAATCTCAGACCACTTGGCAGGAACCACCTTTATTCCAAGTTTTGCATGATTGGTGACTCTGGCAAGAGTAGGTTGGCAGGTTGGTGATCTCCAGTGTACTGTCTCCAGTGTACTGACTTTGGTATGTATGATTTGAGGTCATAATTTTTAAGCACAGTTTTTAAAAAGTTAAAAATAGATTTTAAAAATGAGATTTGTATAAAAGTGTGTAGAATCTGTATGACTTTAAAATCACTGATATGAAAGAGAAGAAGGGTTGGAACCCTGACTCTAGCAGCAGATGATCTTGGACGAGTCCATTCCTTGGACTTTTCTCCCTTAACATAGGGATACTGAATCTCAGAGGTGGTTGTAATATCACCCACACACCATCTCCTCTATAACTATATTTGTACGTCAGAAAATCCTCTGGGAGGGCTTAAGTTTAGAATTGCTTCATGTTATTTTGGGACAATGCTAGGTGGTGTGAAGGCTGACCTTGGGAATACTCTTGAGTTTTCTTCGAGACCAGACCCAGTTGTAGGAGCTGCAAATAAGCTGTGTTTTTAGTGGCAGAAGGCAGTTTCCCTGGGAGTTAAGGAGTTAAGTGTTGCCACCAGTTTTGTGGACTGGGGATAATTTGCCATCCTAAGTTTATTTGCATGTTAGAGAGCAGTTTAAAGCTAAGCACTTCTAAATAAAAATTTGGTAGTGGGGCCTTTGAAAAGTGTTTTCTGTGATGCTGGGAGCAAACACATATTCAAATTATTTGTATAAAGAAAGCAGTTTTGGGGAGCTTGTGGGAGCTAATGCGAGAAAAACAGCTTGGTAACTTGTGGGAGCTAATACTAACCCATGTTATTTTCTTTCCATGGTCAGCGTCCAGAGGACCAGAGGTTAATTTACTCTGGGAAGCTGTTGTTGGACCAGCAGTGTCTCAGGGACTTGCTTCCAAAGGTACATCACTTACACATTAACTTTCGAATGTTTTTTAAGCACTCAACACCATTGAGTTCAGATTCCTAAGTACCTCCTTTTTACTTTTAGCAGGAAAAATGGCATGTTTTGCATCTGGTTTGCAACGTGAAAAGTCCTTCAAAAGTGCCAGAAATCAGTGCAAGGGTATGTCTGCATTTTCATGATTACAGTTCGTAGCGATTATCAGGGGAGTAATAAAGGAAGCTGGATAAAACTCATAAGAGAACTTGTATACTTTTTTTTTTTTTTTTTTTGAGTCGGAGTCTCACTCTGTTGCCTAGGCTGGAGGGCAGTGGCACACCCACGGCCACCACAGCCTGGACCTGCTGTGCTCAGGCTATCCTTCCACCTCCGCCTTCCAAGTAGCTGGAACTACAGACATGTGCCACCATGCCTGGCTAATTTTTTAAATTTTTTTAAAATAAGTTCTCACTATGTTGCTTAGGCAATCTTCCCACTTCAGAAGCCCAGCATGTTGATGCTGCAGTGGCCATGAGTGTGCCACAGCCTGGGCAACAGTGTGAGATGAGACGCCAACTCAAAAAAAAAAAAAAAAAAAGGAGTAAAAAG
>NW_007233171.1:148367-158335 GCF_000164805.1 Carlito syrichta | reverse complement strand
TTTTTTTTTTTCTTATGAGTTGGAGTCTCACTCTGTCACCCAGACTGGGGTCGCAGTGGCCGCTCCCGGCCACCGCAGCCTCGACCTGCTGGGCTCCAGCGATCCTTCCACCTCAGCCTTCCGAGTAGCCGGAATTACAGGCATGCGCTACCACGCCCGGCTGATTTTTAGATTTTTTTGTAGAGATGAGGTCTCGCTGCCCAGGCGGGTCTCGAACCCGCGGGCTCAGGCATTCCACTCACTTCAGCCTTCCAAAGGTGCGGGATTATAGGCTGAGCCATCGAGCCCCCGGCTTCCTGTTTACATTTTCATTGTGATTATTTAGTTGAAACACCATAGTCTTTATCAAGTGGTCTCTAAAGATGTTTGTGGTTTGTTTGTTTGTTTGCTTTGAAGAGATAAGAGCCTGCTGTGTAGCCTAGGCGGTCTTGAACTCCTGAGCTCAAGCAATCCTCCTACCTCAGCCTCCAGAAAAGCTAGGATTACAGGCATGCACAACTGTGCCTGGCTCTACATGTTTGATGGTCAAGCATTTATTTTTCATTTCACAATGATTATTTTAATAGACAGTATTAATATTCTAATATGGTGATGTACTCTAAAGTTGTATTGCAACTGAATTTCATGAAATACCTAAATATAGCATAGGAATTTCCCTTAGGTTGCTGTCTGAGTCGTATTTATAAGTCTTGTTGGTCAAATTTTATTTGAGGGATTAGTAAATTTAGCACCATAGAGCATTATCAAGCTTTCTCACTAATGATAACTTCACTGGAAGATTTTAGTGAAACTATAGCAGTTACTCTAGGAGAGAAAATGAATTTTTTAGTATCTTTGTATTGAAAATTGTATTGAACAAATTTCAGAGTATTTTTTCCATTCACATTGCATCTATTCAGTTTTGTCGTGTTCAGAGGTGGAGGGGTAGAAGACATAGCCATTCACAGCAAAATAATTATTTTAGCTCAATTTCAGACAGTTGCATCAGATCCTTTGTTCTGTGTTCATTATGCACATACTTAGGTGGCTGAGTCGACAGAGCAGCCTACTGGTCCTAATCAGGGACAGTATCCTGGGGATTCCTCGGGCGATGGTTTAAGGCAAAGAGAAGTTCTTCGGAACCTTTCTCCCTCAGGATGGGAGAACACCTCAAGGTGAGTTTTATAATAGAGAACCAGGTGTATGCAATGTGAATGTGCCTCATTTGTGTCAATTTAAGAATAAGACATGTTTATACATATGTAGTCAGAACTTAAAATGTATAAAAGTTGACTTTATAAAGGGCTTCACTTTAACAATCTCTTTTAACTTTTCTTAATATACAGCCTTTTAGTGACACACAAAAAAGTAGGTGATGCATGTATTGAGATGTAGGCATTTTATCCTCCTGTATGGGCGTGTGCCCTCGCG
This sequence comes from Carlito syrichta, assembly GCF_000164805.1. NCBI lineage: Eukaryota > Metazoa > Chordata > Mammalia > Primates > Tarsiidae > Carlito > Carlito syrichta. The sequence goes on along the minus strand of NW_007233171.1, from coordinate 156,925 downwards.
ATAGGAAATTAGTGTGGCTGCAGAAAAAACAGCTGTTGTAAGCATTGTGCAGCCACTCTGCTGAGTGGCTTTGTGCTTTGTTTATTGTCACACGGGTAACAAAAGGGGCTTTTCCTGTTTTGGAAGCCTCTGCCAAGGACTCTGTTGGTGGTGCCAGGAAAAAAAATGACCATTTCTTTAGAGCAATTAGAGCTTTTCTTTAGAGCAAAAGCCAGAACTGACTAAACACTCTGACGTTTGGATTTTATAACTCTTGAAATACCTTATTATGAAAGTGCTTTTGGGAAAAATAACTTAACTACAAGTTGGAATTCTGCAACTCTCTAATTTTCCTGTCCCTCTTTTCCTAGTAGTTGTTATACTTGGTTTTTGTAAAGCCAGGTGTTTAAAAAATGAAGTCCCCCCCCACCATGAAACCTTCAAATATATACAAAAATAAAGGGAACTGTATGATGTATCCCAACACCATCACCCAGGCCCAGTAATAATGAAACTGTTGCCATATTCGTTTTCTTGTCCCCTTTGCTTCCCCCTCCCTTTTTTGGAAGTATTTAATAGTAAGTACCAGACATGTTATTTCATCCCTGCATACTTCAGTATATAACTGTAAAAACCTTTACGTTATCTTGTACATCTAGAATGCCATCACTAACAGGTCTCACAAAACTTTTAAAAGCACTTTATCATCTCATTTCCATGCACTGTAATTTTTTTTTAAATGATCAAAAACAGTATCATACCAAGAACTACTTGTATTGGAATACTAATTTAGAAATACTGTCAATATGGACTTGGGTTAAAAGACTGTCAGCGTATAAATTGGACAGTTATTGGATAGAAACACTTAAAACTGCTTCCCTTATTCTGACTGTACAGCTTGAGAATTGAGGCCCATATTTGACTGTTTGAACTTCACCATATTCAAACTTGTTGATTTCATTTAACATACTTATTGAACAGCCAGTGCCTATAACTTTGCCTAATATGAGTTGGCCCGGAACATAACCACATATCTAACTCCTAATCTTCCTTCAGTTCTATCATAATCTCAATTTTGTGATGTGCTGCCAAAGGAGTTCACTGCATAAGGTGCACAAAGCCAAAGACAACTCCCCACACCCTGCCCTAAGCAGTTGAAGCCTGGGTGACGTGACTGAAGAGGCTTGAATTTGGCATCAACCAAACCACGTCTCAAATCTAGCCCTGCTGCTTACCAGCTCAGTAGCCTTGTGCAAATCTCTTGCCTTCCCTGAGCTGTGCTTGGGCTCCCCTCTGTATGGTGGGGATGAGAACTCCTTCCCTACGAGTTTGCTGGGGATTCAGCAACCTGTATGGACACCAGGTGGTCAGTAAGCACGCACAAGTGATGCTATGTGTACACATAACTATATAGATTCAGAGCTAGGGATGGGGGAGAGGTGGGTATCGGGAGGAATTTCCTTCAGGAAAGAATTAGGAGCAATGTTGCTTTTGAGCGCTCTCTAAAGGATGAACCATAGGTTTTGACCTGTAGTGAGACTCAACAAGTGAAAAATGAGGCGGGATCTACTTAACCTGAAACATTTTAGCTTGTTTAATCTGTTCATGAAACAAGCCACTGGCAAAGGCTCTTGATTTCCCATGGGAACTGGTCTATGGTACGAGGGCCCCGTCATTCAGCACTTTCTGTGCTGTGTTACACAGGTATGTCTTACAGTCATCTACCCGGGTGACTGTTAGAAAGCCCATTCAATTCTCTTTGAGTTCCTGATATTAATTTAAACTCAAAATGCATGTCATTTTTGTTTTTCATCTGTGTACAGGCCTGAAGCTGCCCAGCAGGCATTCCAAGGCCTGGGGCCTGGTTTCTCCGGCTATACGCCCTACGGGTGGCTACAGCTCTCTTGGTTCCAGCAGATCTATGCACGGCAGTACTACATGCAGTAGTAAGTCCCTTCTGTCATCCTGGGTGTGGGTGGCTAGGGCTCCCAGGAATTGAGGAACTTTCCATCCATGTTGCCTATAAAGTTCAGAATAGAGTGACGAATGTATTTTCATCAATCTCTGGAGAGCCCTATTCTGTCTGGTTTTGTGGGTAGAAAGTGGAGTGTAAGTAATAGCTGTTACCTGAATTGTGTATTGATGCAAGGGTACTTCTGTTTGATACATACTTTAATGACTTTATTTAGCATATATTACTTTTCGAGTTGCTTTAAAATTTTATGAAAATTTTAGTTTGCTACTATACAATCTTGATGTTTAATCCCAGATGAAATTTATCATGTGACTTCTCTTAGAAAAGACATTTATAGATATGACCCAGAGAAGGCATTTGTAGATATGACTGTTAGTTAAAAAAAGTTCTTCACTAAATTGAAGAAAAATAAAATGTGTATGAACTTACTTAAAATTCTTTTTTTTTTTGAGTTGGAGTCTCACTCTGTCGCCCAGACTGCAGTGCAGTGGCCACTTCCGACCACTGCAGCCTCGACCCGCTGGGCTCCAGTGATCCTTCCTCCTCAGCCTTCCGAGTAGCCGGAATTATAGGCATGCACTGCCACGCCCGGCTGATTTTTTGATTTATTGTAGAGATGAGGTCTCGCTGCCCAGGCGGGTCTCGAACCCGCGGGCTCAGGCAATCCACTCACCTCAGCCTCCCAAAGGTGCGGGATTACAGGGTGAGCCACTGAGCCCGGCTTAAAATTCTTAACAGTAAAAGACTTCTGAGTAATAAGGAAAGTGAGAACTATAATCTTCACAATGCTTTGCTCTGAACCGTATCTGCCTCTGTCATTTTTATTTTAGTTTAGCAGCCACTGCTGCATCAGGAGCTTTTGTTCCATCACCAAGTGCACAAGAGATACCTGTGGTCTCTGCACCTGCTCCAGCCCCTATTCACAACCAGTTTCCAGCTGAAAACCAGCCAGCCAATCAGAATGCTGCTCCTCAAGTAGTGGTTAATCCTGGAGCCAATCAAAATTTACGGATGAATGCACAAGGTGGCCCCATCGTGGAAGAAGATGATGAGATAAATCGAGATTGGTTGGATTGGACTTACTCAGCAGCTACGTTTTCCGTTTTTCTCAGTATCCTCTACTTCTACTCCTCCTTGAGCAGATTCCTCATGGTCATGGGGGCCACCGTTGTTATGTACCTGTAAGCAGATGGTTTCTTTTTCCCCCTTACTACAAATTACACTACACTGTGATTCAAACCAAGTCCAGACTTTGCTCTTTTTTGAGCAGTCTTGGTTGTTGTCAGAGGAGATGAGGTTTAAATAGGTATGTCCTTCTGGCACTTTCAATACAAGGAACTCGTGACTTGGTTTTATGTTCCCAAGAACACATTAATTATGTGTTAGTACAAGAATATTTTCCTCTTTTCCTCTAGATAAGAAACCTTCCATGCTCATGAACCTTATGTAACCATACTGAGGCATGGAAAGGAAAATTGTATTTGTTTTAGGTAACAACAAAGTTGTCTTTATCAGACTACAGCTACCTTCCAGGATAAAGGTCAGGTCCTGACTGATGGCATAGCCCAGAAGGGCCAGGGAACCTTTATAGAAGGGCCAGGGAACCTTTATAGCCTTAGTTGTGGCCTAGAGCAGTAGTTGCTAACTGGGGGTGATTTCATTCCCGCTGCCCCAAGGGGACATTTGGCAATATCTGGAGACATTTTTGGTTGTCACAACTAGGGGAGGTGGTCCTGCTGGCATCTAGTATGTAGAAGCAAGAGGTGCTGCTAAATTTTCTACAATGCACAGTAAATGACCCAGTATGTCACTAGTGCCAAAGTTGAGCAAGCCTGACCTAGAGGGATGGGTCTTTATGGATGAAACTGAAAGAAGGAATTTTTCCTTTATAGTGAAAATGGATTTTTATTTTGTTTTTTTTAAATAGGGAAATAGTTGATATATAACAAACACTCATATAGCCACAGTTAATAACTGTTAACATTTTGTTATATTTGCTTCAAGACTTTGATTTAATTGAACTCTCCAAATAAAACTTTTAGTCAGTTTTTTCTAGAGTCTCTAGACTCACGTATTTAAGTGACCAAATTGAGATTATTATCATTATGCCACATATTACATGTAACTACAGCTTTGTGTATGTATGTATTTCCCCCCTCCCCCATTCAGATTTTCAAGTGGAAGGTTTAGTTCATATAAATAAGCATTTACTGAGCACATACTATGTCCCGCATGCTATTTAGGTTGCTGGGTGTACTATGATGGATAAAACACAGTCCCTGCCTTCAAGGAGCTGACAGGCCAATGAGCAAGTCTAGCAGGCAGAGGGTGATAGAAGGTCTCTGCAAATGGGTTGTGCTGTGAGCTTCTGATCAGGGTGCTGCTGTGATTAGAGGAGAGGAGCCTTAGATGCTTCAGTAAGTCTCACTGTGATGTTAGCCAACATGGACTTTTATGTGCTTCCTTTGAAGGCATCACGTTGGGTGGTTTCCGTTTAGACAGAGGCCGGTTCAGAATTTCCCGAATGATGGTCCACCTCCTGACGCTGTCAATCAGGACCCCAACAATAACTTACAGGTATGGAGCCCAGGTGGGCTTGACACAATATGCCAGGCTCTCAAATCCTTAGCCTTCAGGTTTCCCACCTTGTGGTTTACCGTTGCATGGTATTGGGCTAAACATTTCTTGACTTTTTTCAAAACTTTTCAGAGCAGCAGCTATTTTAAAACATTGAATGTGCATGAAATCCAGCAGGTATTTTTGTTATGTGGTAATTTGCATTTTCACTTATGTAAATAATGTTTTTTAACCCCACTATTTTGAGTGTTCGGTGGTCTGTAACAATGTGCTATACCATGAGAACTGGTATGAAGTGGTTAATTTAAGTAGCGCTTTAATAATAGTTGAAGATCTAGTTGCTTCATTTGCTCTTAAGTTTGCTGCTGGGAGTATTCAAAACTACAGAAATGTCGTCAGTACTGTTGTGCTGTGGCAACCTGAGAAAGAGCGCCATTCAGCCTGGTACCTGGCTGTTGCATCTTGGGGCTAGGACCCAGGAATGTACCCTACCCCATCCCAGCATTATTTGGTATTCATCACAACCCTAAGTGTTTTCTCACTGTGTTTTGTGACTTGTAGGAAGGCACTGACCCTGAAATCGAAGACCCCAACCACCTCCCTCCAGACAGGGAAGTACTAGAGGACGAACAGACCAGCCCTTCATTTATGAGCACAGCATGGCTTGTCTTCAAGACTTTCTTTGCCTCTCTTCTTCCAGAAGGTCCTCCAGCCATCGCAAACTGATGGCGTTTATCCTCTAGCTGTGGGAGGCTTTGACAGGAGTGGACTGGATCATCTGACTCCAGCTAGACTTCCTCACCTGCACATGACGGTGACAAGAGTTATTAAAAAAACCAACAAGGATGATAATATGCTTTTGTGATCAACAAAAGCAGAAAGGCATGAAGCCATGATACAAATTGATGAACATAAAATGCCCAAGGCTTCTCAAGTCTCTATTCTGAAGAGCTTTACTATATACTGTATGTAGTTTAATAAGCATTGTAAGTAGAAGGCATTAGATGTCGCATGTTTATGCTTGAGAAACTTTACTAGATGTGTGTCTGCATGTGTGTTTGTACATAGACGTCATAGATGCAGAAATGGTTCTGCTGTACGATTTGATTCCTGTTGGAATGTTTAAATTACACTAAGTGTACTACTTTATATAATCAATGAAATTGCTAGACATGTTTTAGCAGGACTTTTCTAGGAAAGACTTATGTATAATTGCTTTTTAAAATGCAGTGCTTTACTTTAAACCAAGGGGAACTTTGCAGAGGTATAGACCTTTGCTGGGTTTCCCACTCAATAAAGTTTTCCTATGAATGACCCTGGCAGAGACTCCTGTCATCCTAGCAGTTCGCTCTATGTTCACTATCTCTAGATGGTCAACAGTTGAGTTGCTGATTTTTAAGTAAACTGAATGCTGCTTTTTATAAAAGGACATCATGCCAGTGAAGAATAAGCTATGTTCATGAAAGGTTTTGTGTTGTTGTTGTTTTGAGATGGCATCTCTCACTGTGTTGCTCAACCTAGGGCATAATGGCTATTCACAAACATTCACAGGGCACTATAGGCCCAAACTCCTAGGCTCAATCATTTCTCCTGCTTCAGCCTCCTGAGTACCTGGGACTGTAGGTACATGCCACTGCACTGGTTTGAAAGTTTTTTTGTTGTTTTTTGTTTGTTTGTTTTGAGTTGGAGTCTCACTCTGTCGCCCAGACTGGAGTGCAGTGGCCGCTCTCGGCCACTGCAGCCTTGACCTGCTGGGCTCTGGTGATCCTTCCGCCTCAGCCTTCAGAGTAGCCGGAATTACAGGCATGGGCTACCACGCCCCGCTGATTTTTTGATTATTGTAGAGATGAGGTCTCGTCTGCCCAGGCGGGTCTCGAACCCGTGGGCTCCCAAAGGCGTGGGATTACAGGCTGAGCCACCGAGCCCGGCTGGTTTGAAAGTTTTAATTTGCTAAAAATATACCTGTCTTTGCCCCCTGTTATTGATTTAAATAGTACTGGCTTATGTAGAAACCCATTAAAGTCCCTAAGTTTAAAGTCAGTGGCATTAAGAAACATCCATCCTGCTCAAATGCTATGCTTTTGTAAGCTGAGCTTATTTTTGTGCTTTTAATTCTTTTTTTAAGTACTAATTTTGACACTGATCTTCAGAGTTCTGCGTATTTTTACATGAGTAATGTTCTAGGCAAAATGCTCAAGACCTGGTCAGTGTGCTTTGGTCAAGTAAATCAGCCTTTTGGATTGTGATTGTGATCATTTAATTTAATCCTACTGGCAACATTGTTTACAAAAGATAAATATCCACTCAGCAATTCATAGCAAGATGTTGTGTAGGTAAAAGGTGTTTTACACATAGTTATGCTTTCAAAACCAACTAGTCATTATGTGAGGAGTTAAGTGGCAAAAAGTTTCAGATAACAACGTGACTCTTCCAAACTATTGGAAGGCAGTAGCTATTGACAAATTGTGAAGGTGATATTTGCTTGAAGGAAGAATGACGAGACTGGAGTTCTTCATGTCTTTGGAGCTGAAGAGAAGGGTCATAGCACAAGCGAAAGCTCAGCTGTGGGATGTGCCCCTCCTGCAGAACAGCTGGATTCTGGGCATGCTTGGGAATTAAGTCTTGGGTGGAAAAGTCAAGGTAAGGCCATCACCATTGAGCAAGGGGCATGTGGCTCAGGCAGCTGGTGGTGTCCACCTCCTGTTCCTAAAGGATCAGGGCCATGCCCCTGTGGTGTCAGGTGATGGGTTAAACTCTGCATGCCACAGGCCCAAAATAAATAGTGCCAAGAAGGTACCTCTGAGCAGAGCTGACCAGGGTCCAGATTGGCTCAGTCCCACTGGAGCGAACATGGGAACTTCAACAGTTAGGGCCTAAGATGGCAGATGGGACATGGCAGAAATGTCAGTGCCTCCATAACATAGCGTGATCATGTGCCACATACTGCTCTGAATACCTAGGAGATTACCAGTTGGGTCTTCATTATTAAGTAGCAATTAAATAACTGAAAAACAAAACCCCAAATTTCAGTGCTGCTCATAGCAGCTTTTTTTTTTTTTTTTTCATTAATCAGTATTTTTTATTATGGTTTTGTGGGGTACAGTTAAGGGTTAGGTGTACAATTACGTTTCATTCAGGCACCCTGTTGATAAGAGGTGTTTTCCCATCCCCCGACAGATATTTGCTACTGTTAATCCCATATCCCTCCCCCCCATAGTTTCCCAGTACCGTCAGTCATTTTCTTATAGTATTGCATTGGATGTTCAAGGTCCATTATATGAGTGAGAACATGTGATATTCGGATTTTTGTTTTTGTGAGAGGTCACTCAGTATTATAGACTCTAGTTCCATCCCTGTTGCAGCGAAATTCATGATTCTGTTCTTTTTTATGGCTGCGTAGTATTCCATCGTGTATATGTACCTGATTTTTTTAATCCAGTCCTCTTTTGATGGGCAGCATGGTTGTTTCCAGGTTCTTGCTATTGTGAACAATGCTGCGATAAACATACGTGTGCAGGTATCTTTTTTATAGAGTGATTTGTGTTCTTCAGGGTATATTCCCAGTAGGGGGATTGCAGGGTCATATGGAAGGTCAATTTTTAGAGCTTTTAGGAATCGCCACACTGCTTTCCACAGAGGTTGCACTAGTTTACACTCCCACCAACAGTGTAGAAGTGTTCCCTTTTCACCACACCCTCTCCAGCAGCTGTTATTTTTTGAGTTGTTGATAATTGCCATTCTGACTGGAGTTAGGTGGTATCTCAGTGTGGTTTTGATTTGCATCTCCCTGATGATTAGTGAGGTTGAACATTTCTTCATGTGTTTGTTGGCTGCTCGATGTCTTCTTTTGTGAAGTGTCTGTTCATGTCTTTTGCCCATTTTATAATGGGGTTGTTTGTTTTCTTCTTTTCAGTACGCTTCAGTTCCTGTGTAGATCCAGGATGTTAAGCCTTTGTCAGACCTAAATTTGGCAAATAACTTTTTCCCAGTCTGTAGGTTGTCTCCCTGCTCTCTTGATGGTTTTCTT
>NW_007233171.1:89183-148347 GCF_000164805.1 Carlito syrichta | reverse complement strand
AATATACCCTGAAGAACACAAATCACTCCATAAAAAAGATACCTGCACACGTATGTTTATAGCAGCTTTTTTTTTTGAGTTGTAGTCTTACTCTGTTGCCCAGGCTGGAGCGCAGTGGCACACATGCTCACAGCCACTCCAGCATTGACCTGCTAGACTCAATCCTTATGCCTCAGCCTTCCAAGTAACCGGAACTATAGGTGTACACTACCACTCCCGGCTAATCTTTGGTTTATTGTAGAGACAAGGTCTCACCAAGTTGCCCGGGCCAGTCTTGAACCAGCGGACTCAGGCAATCCACTCGCCTCAATCTCCCAAAGTGCTGGGATTACAGGCTAAGCTGCCGAACCCGGCCTGTAGCAGCTTTTTAAGTGCACATTTTTGAAGGTGTGTTTTTTTTGACTCCTGTAAAAGAAACTCTCCAACAAATGAACTTCGTGGTTAGGTAAGTTTTGGAAACGGCAAGTGGATCTGGGTTCCCAGGATGCTTCACTGCAGGCCAGTGGGGTCTTGTACATGCTGGCAGGCCTGACGCTCCGGGACTGGGGCTTGTGGCCTGCAGCCTTCCCTTCCCAGGAAGTCATGCGACTGTGGGTGGGCTACATTCGGGAAACACAATTGTGTTATTACTTGACCAGCACCTCCTTTAACATTCTAAATAGCAAACAGATACCTTTTTGAAGTGGCATTTTACAAAATAAGCAATGCAGGTGGATATTCTTGAGGGAGGGAGCTGAGAAGCCATGCCTGTCTATAGTCTGACAAAGGAGAGGCTCCAAGTTACCTGAAGAACTCTCAGCTTCTCAAAGTACGCGGATGTACATAGTCTGCCTTATAAGTGCACCCTGTGATCTAGGTGTCCTCATGGAAGTGAGTGACTTGTTCAAGGTCACAGACCCATAGGGTAGACTTGAGACTAGAAATACTGTCAGGCTGTGGACCCTTCCTATTGCATTCACTCATTCAACAATTATTTTTTGAGAATGTCACATGGAGTATGAAGGGGGCAGAGTTGGGAAATTGAGACTGGAGAAAGGAAGGACAAGGTGTGACCATGCAGAGAACTAAAGGCCACAGTTATTCCTGTCATAACTGGGAGGAACACCATACAATGTGAGATGCAGTTTGTGCATGCACCAGCTTATTTCTTGACTACGTTCCTTGACACACACACACACACCCTGCCACCCTTAGAGCAATTTAGTCAAACCCAGGGGCGTAAAATTGGCTGGTTGCTCCTAACTGCTCTGAACAAAGTGGCGAAAGAAAAGGATGAGCCCAGGGCTGTAAACTCCCAGCTCAAGGTCTGCATGAATAACCGAAAAGTATGACTATGGCTTTCCTGAAAGAAGCCCTCATCTCCTGTAACTGTCAGGGCTGATATTCCTGGAAACTGGCCTGAAGTCTCATTTTGCCTGAGGCCGAATTACGACACAAATTGAATTCCCTACCGCACAGGGGCCATCAGTTAAACTGAGGCTTTGAAGAGAGGTGGCTTGACTATTGTGAATGGGAACGAGAGACCGCGATAAAACTGAGGACACTGAACCCCTAAATTCTGTCATCTTCTTTGCCAGTAGAAATGGCCCATCCTCCCCTTTCTGAGGAAGTTAACTCTATCCGGAGAAGCTTTCATTGGCCTCCCTGAGGTAGTTGCCTTGTGAGACATTTCTAATTCTTGGGATTTACGCCCACCTCTCTTTTCTAGACCTCTAGTTAGACTCAAGTCCCTGGAGACCCCAAAGAATAAGGTACAAAGCGTGATCCATGAAGAGGTGTGCTACGTTCTGAAAGAGCTGCGTGACTTTTCCAATTTATACAGACAGAATCCAGAGGCTGTGTGAGGGAATGGCTATGAAGGGCGTGGGAAGATTATGGAGGAAACAGAGTTAGATCGGACTGAACTTTCTTTTTCTTGAATTTTAGAATCATGGGGTCCATGTGAAGATTTATTACACAGGTATATTGGAGAAGGTGAGGTTTTGGTCCATGAGAGCCTGTCCTCCCTGGCCCCAGTGGTGAATGTGGTACCTAGTGGGTGATTTTGCATTCCTTATTCCCACTCCCTCCTTCAGCCGTGCCTGGTGTCTGATGTCCCCATCCTGCACCTGGCTGGGCCCAGTGTTGAGACCCACTTATGAGTTAGGGTATGTGGTATTCAGTTTTCTGTGTTAATTTTCTTAGACGAGTGGCCTCCAGCTGCAACTGTGCTGCTGCAAAGAACATTTCATTCTTTTTTATGGCTATGCAGTAGTAGTCTGTGGTATATATATACCATATTTTCTTCATCCAGTCACCATTGAGGAGCACCTAGGTTAGATCCATGCTTTTGCTATTGTGAATAGTGCTGTGATAAACATGAGTGCAGGTGTCTTTTTGGTAGAATGATGTATGCTCCTTTGGGTAGTGAGATTGCTGGGTTAATGGTAGATTTACCATTTTTACTATTTTTAGTTCTCTGCGAAATCTCCCGACTCCTTTCCACAGGTGCTGAACTAGCTTACATTTCCTCCAACTGTGTATGAATGTTGCCTTTTCTTCATAACCTCACTGACCTCTTTTTTTTTTTTTTTTGACTTTTTAATAATAGTCATCCTGACCAGTGTGAGATGATATCTCACTGTAGTTTTGACTTGTGTTTCTCTGATGAAGTGTGGCTGAGCTTTTTTTCATGTTTGTTGGTTGCTTGTATGTCTTCCTTTGAGAAGCGTCTGTTCATGTCCTTTGCCTACTGTTTAATGGAGTTATTTGTGGGTTATTGTTTTTTCTGTGAATTCATTTTAGCTCCTTATGGATTCTGGATATTAGGCCTTTGTTGGATGTATAGTTTGCAAATATTTTCTTTCATTCTGTGAGGTCTCTTTATTTTGTCTATGGTTTCTTTTGCTGTGTAGAAGCATTTTAGCTTGGTAAGGTCCCTCCTGTCCATTTTAACTTTTTTAAAGTTAAAAAAGTTGCTGCATTTGCGGACTTGGTCATGAATTCATTGCCTAGGCCAATGTCCAGGAGAGTGTTCTCTAGGCTTTCTTCTAGGATTTTTCTAGTTTGAGGATTTACCTTTAAGTCCTTGATCCATTTTGAGTTAATTATTTTATACAGCACTAGGTAAGGGTCCTTCCAGTTTCATTCTTCTGCATGTGGTCAGCCAGTTTTCCCAGCACCACTTGCTGAATAGGGTGTCCTTTCCCTGGTGTTTGTTTTTGTCAGCTTTGTCAAAGATGAGTTGGTTGTAGGTCTGTGATTTTATTTCCAGGTTCTCTGTCCTGTTCCGCTGGTCTATGTATCTATTTTTTGTGCTGTTTTGGTTACTGTCGCCAAGCTGAACTTATTGATATGGGGCCCACTAAGCAGAGATTCTCAATTCAGTGCTTTAGCATGAGGGCTTAGAACGGGGTCTCCCAGTTTGGCTGGCTGGTTGACTGAAACGTGGACCAAAAGGTGGCCCACACTAAATGAAGCTGAAATTCCAGAACTAGTTGGTCCACTGCAGAGGGAAGGACCCAAAGACTCAGGAGATTGGAATGTCAGAGGGGATTTATCATGTGTTACCTGCTTATCTGCTTGGGAGAATCCCAAACACACCTTTTACTACATGGTGAGACGGAAGTTTGTGAAGGGAGTCCAGCATCCTTAGAGAGTTCTGTGGTTCCTCTTCCCAATAGGTCAAAAATCACAGTGGGAACTCTGGCTGCTGAATTGGGAACCTTACATACAATGGGGATCGTTGGGTCCTGGTGTGGAAGGAGCCACGGCCCAGCACTTAGTAACCCATGACAATGTGGGAATGGTTATTGTAACGGTCAGTTCAGTTCAAGAAGCAATCAGAATAGTCTGACTTGCAGACACGTGTGGCATTGGCTAGCTGATTACGGTGTCCCCAGGAAAGAAATAAATAGACAATCTACCAAGTTCTTGCTTGATCTGTATAAGCAGAAAAGTTCTAGGTCAAGTGAACCAAAGTCTAGTCTGAATCATAAAAGCAGAGTCATGGCCCTTCAACTCCCAGACGAGCCAATTGACAGACCTAGAACCCCTGAATGAAAGGAAAGCCAGGTCCCCTTGAGGAAGGACCCTGATACATGGTCCAATATGTACACCGTTTATCTTTCTCCTAGTCTTCCTTCTCCAAGTTCCTACAGCTTTTCACCGGGGTGACTGCATCGAGGAAAAGGGAATAATCAGATTTTTTGCAAAATCCTGGGCACTGATTCTGCACTGTCAACAGTTCATGAATCCCAAAACATCACTGTGGCCCCCAGTCAGAGAAGAGTCTTATGGGTCAGGTGATCAATGGAGTCTTAGCTCAGGTCTACCTCACAGTGGGTCTAGTGTGTCCCCGAGTTCATCCTATGGTTATGTCCCCACTTCAGAATGCTTAGGATGGGTATACTCAGCAACCAGCAGAATCCTCACATTGGTCCCCTGACCTGTGGAGTGGAGATAATTATGGTGCAAAAAGCCACCTGGAAGCCACTGGCACTGCCACTAACTAGAAAAATAGTAAGTCAAGAGCAATAGTAAGTCAAGAGCAATACAAGAGTATTGTATGATGATTGCACATCAAAGGGTGGGAAATAAATCTAGCAAATTCAAGACCCTTCCACTTCACTGAAATTTCTAGAGTGCACTGGCTTAGGGCATGTCAATACATCCATCTTCTAAGGTGAAGGATAAATTATTGTATCTGGCCCCTCCTACACACCAAAAGAGACAAACATCTAGTTGGCCTCTTTATATTTTGAAGGCAGCTAGCCTTTGTTAGGATGTGCTCTCTGGCCCACTTGCCAAGGCTGAGAAGCTGCTTAATCTTGTGTGAGCCCTGGAGCAGGAGAAGGCTCTGCCTCTGCCCCTTGGGCCACCATTACAGAAGATTCCATGATGCTCAAAGTGTCTGTGGCAGATAGGGATGCTGCCTGGAGCCTGTAGCGGGCCCCCGTATGTGGATCACAGCAAAGACCTTGGATTTTTTTTAGCAAAACCTTGCCATCATCCGCAGATAACTGCTCTCTTTTTGAGAAAAATCTTTTGGCTCATAATTGCCCCTTAATAGACTGAACTCTTAACCATGGGACACCAAGTTAATGTAACTTGAACTGCCTATTATGACAACTGGGTGTTGTCAGACCCACCAAGCCATAAAGTTGGGCATGTGCGGTCATACCCATCATCACATGGGAGTGAAATATACATGATTGGGCCTGAGCAGTCCCTGAGGGCACAAGTAAGTTACGTGAAGAAGTGACCCAAATGGTCGTGACCTCACCCCTGCTACCCTGCCCTCTCTCCCCCGGCCTGCACCCATGGCCTCATGGGTAGTTCTGTCGACTGGAAGACTCGGGCCTGACTCACGATGCTTCTTCACGATGTGCAGGCACCACGGCAGGGTGGACAGCTGCACACCACAGCTTCTCTCTGGGACAAGCCTGAAGGACAGTGGGGGAAGGGAGATCATCCTGTGGGCAAAACTCTCTGCAGCCAGAGGTTGGTTGGATGGTCAGGGACTTGGAAGGAACAGGACTGGAAAATTGGTGACAAGAGGTCTCAGGAGATGGCGTGTAAATAGACGTCTTGGAACAGGCAAAGCACATGGAGATATTTGTGCCCCATATGAATGCTCACGAAAGCATGACCTCAGCAGAGGGGGATTTAATACTCAAGTGGACAGGACAGCCTACTCTGTGGACATCGCTCAGCCTCTTTCCCCAGCCACCTCTGTCATCGCCCAATGGGCTCATGGAAAAAGTGGCCATACTAGCAGGGACTTCCATTCACCAAGAGTGAGCTGGCTACAGCCACTGCTGAGTGCCCAATCTGCCAAAAGCAGAAGAGACTGGCACTGAGTCCCTGACATGGCATCATTTCTCCGATGATCAGCCAGCTACTGGCAGCAGGTACCGTGCATGGCTGCTTCCATCATGGAGAGGGCAGCTCTTTGACTGGAATAGACACTTGCTCCAGATGTCGATGTGTCCTCCCTGCATGCAGTATCTCTGTCAAAGTTGTCATCGGTGGACTTCACAGAATGTTTGTCCACCGTCATAGTATTCCACAAGGCGTTGCTTCTGATTGAGGGACTCACTTTACAGCAAATGAATTCATGCCCATGGACCCCACTGTCTCATCATGTTCCCCCCAAAATTCATGTCTACCCAGAACCTGTGAATATGGCTTTATTTGGAAATAGGGTGTTCACAGATACAATCCAGTTAAGATGAGATCACACTGAATGACCCGGTAAGAAGAGGGAAATTTGGACACAGACACACAGAGGGGAGATTAGGGTTCTGCGGCCACAAGCCAAGTAACGCCACAATGGTCAGCGACCATCGAAAGGCAGAAGAGGCAAGAAGGCTCCTCCCTAGAGCCTTCAGAGGGAGCATGTCTCTGCCTGACACCTTGATTTCAATATCTAGCCCCCAGGACTGTGGGAAAGTAAATGTGTGTTGTTTCAAGCCACCCAGTTTGGGATAATGTGTCATGGAAGCCGAAGAAGCAAATAGACCCATCTCCTGAAGCAGCTGGCTTGCTAGAACAGTGGAATGGACTTTTGAAAACTCAGTCACGGTGCCAGCCAAGTGGCAGTATCTTAGGGCTGGGACGATGCCTTTGGAGTCTGTAACTGTCCCAAATCAGCATCAGTAGATGGTGTTCCCTCCGGTAGCCAGGATTCTAGCGTCCAGGAACTAAGGCCTGGAAATGGGAGTAGTGTCACTCACTATCCCCCCTAGTGGCCACTAGCAGATTTTCCCTCCCTTCTCCACAGCCCCATGCTCTGCTGGCCTAGCGGTCTCGGTTTACGATGGAGCACATTAGTTCTCTAACCTGCCATAGAATTACCACAACCCGGGAGACTTGGAGCAATGGAGATTTATCCTCTCGCAATTCTGAAGGCTGGCAGTCTGCAGCCAAGGGGTCAGCAGGACTGCTCCCTTCTGAGGGCTTTGTGGGGGCATCGGTCCCGTGCCTTCCTCCCAGCTTCTGGTGACAGCTGGCAGTCCTCGATGCTCCCGGCCTGTGACCACGTCCCTTCAGTTTCTGGCTCCATCTTTGCACGGCCTTCTTCCCTCTGCTTCTGTGTCTCTGGTTCTCCACCTGGCCTTCTTAATAAGGACACCAGTCACTGGATTTATATCTGCAAAGACCCCGTTTCCAAATAAGGTTATGTTTTGAGGTTCCAGATGGACATGAATCAGAGGGACACAATTCAGTCCACAACAGGGAAGGATGTTTCCACCAGAAAACACAGCCATGATTCCACTGACCTGGAAGCTAAGACCGCCACGTGGATACTTGGGGCTCCTAATTCCTCTGAATCAACAGACAAAGAAGGCAGTTACTCTGCTGGCTGGGGTCATTGACCCTGATTATCAATAGGAAATCAGGCTGCCGCTACACCACGGGGATGAGGAAAGGGATGTCTAGGATACAGGAGACCCTTAGGATGTCTCTTAGTGCCACCGTGCTCTTTTATTAAAGTCAAAGGAAAACTGTAACAGCCCAATCCAGGCAGAACTGCTTAACGACCCAGACCCTCCAGGAATGAAAGTTTGGGTCACCCTACAAGATAAAGAACTACCACTGACTGGAGGTGGGGGCTTGTTGAGGACAAAAGAAATATGGAAGAGGTCATAGAAGAAAGTAGTTATAAATGGAAGAAGTGAAAAAAGGTAGTTATAAATATCAACTACAAACACATGACCAGTTTCAGAAATGAGGAATGCAGCTGGGGGGTGGTACCTCATACCTGTAATCCCAGCACTTTGGGAAGCCAATGCAGGAGGATTGCTTGAGCCCAGAAGTTTGAGACCAGCCTAGGCAACATAGCAAGAACTTATCTCTACCAAAAAAAAAAAAAAAATTAGCCTGGCGTGAAGGCATGTAGGTTGAGGCTGTGAGCTGTGATTGTGCCACTGTACTCTAGCCTGAGTGACAGAGTGAGACCCAAACTAAAAAAAAGAGAAGAATGTAATTGTCATGAGTATTTTTTCCTTATTTTGTTATTATTATATTTGTATGTTCATACAGAAGTTTACATGTTGTATACATGTAGTATTATATTTGTGTTTCTTTCCTCTGTCTTCCCTTATCATAAAATGCTTTAATAATAGTTAACTTTACATCACAGTATTTAAATTACAGGCTATCAGGAAGAATGAACATCCCCCAAGCCTTTACACGTTTTTGTGGGGAAGGAATGGCACGTTTTCTGTTGTATGCAGGATGCTAGATCACATCAGATGGACGTCTGCCTTTGTTACCGTCTTTTTCTGGAGATTAACTGTGGTTTAAGGAGATGTGTCTGAGTGCCCAGTTGATAAGAGATGACTGTGATGGTCAACTTTATGTGTCCACTTGGCTAGGGCCCGTTATATAATCAAACAAATCTAGGTGTTGCTGTGAAGGTACTTTGCAGATGTGATTAACATCCGCCATCAGACCTGGGTGGCCTTATCCAACCAGCTGAGAGACCTTACCTGCAAAACTGGGGATTCCCTGAATAGGAAGCAGTGAAGCCTGTGGGCCGTAGCCTCAGCTTCTGCCAAAGTGTCCAGCCTGCCACCCTACCATAAAAATTTGTACAGCTCTGTGTACTCAGTGTACTCAGTACACTGACAGCCCCTACGATTGTGTAAGCCAATTCCTAGAACAAAAAAATGAATGAGGATGTCTATTGGTTCTGCTTCTCTGGTAGAACTCTGACTGATATGGGGCTTCAGCTCTGGAGGTTATGGGGTCCAGTTCCTTATCTTTGTGTTGTATATTGGTCAATGGGGGTCGCCTCCAGGCAGACTGAGTCATTTGTTCAGAATCAGGGGCTCTTTTGCTTGGTTCTGCCTGAGACCAAAGGCATGGGGGGTAGGGGGTGGGAGTGGTCCAGGGAAGGTCTAAGGCTTAGCTCCTAAAAGTTCCCCACCCCAGGGAGCAAGCTGGGCAGGCTGGCAGGAAGAGGAGGACCTCATTCAGAGGGATATGGTCAGGGTGCAAATGATAGGATTTTTTTTTTTGAGTTGAAGTCTCACTCTGTCACCCAGGCTGGAGTGCAGTGGCACGCTCCCGGCCACCACAGCCTCGACCTGCTGGGCTCTGGTGATCCTTCCGCCTCAGCCTTCCAAGAAGCCGGAACTACAGGTGTGCGCTACCATGCCTGGCTAATTTTTGATTTCTTGTAGAGACGAGGTCTCGCCAAGTTGCCTGGGCTGGTCTCGAACCTGTGGGCTCAGGCAATCCACTCACCTTGGCCTCCCAAAGTGCTGGGATTACAGGCTGAGCCACTGAGACCGGTCAAGTGATGGGATTTAAATGGTGAGGGGACATGGGGAGTGGGGCGAGGGTAGTGATTTCTGACATGGTGACAGCCAAGGGTAGCTTTGATCCGGCTGCAGGGTTGAACCCTTTGATGCCCATTGTGTACTTGAGGATGTGTGTACCTGAGTACACAGGTGCTTATAAACGCACAGGCTTGGGAAGGTGTGAGTCCACGTAGCTGGCTGGAGAGCCACATTTGTAGGCCCATATGCAACACAGTCAACACCCAATGCTTAGGTCATGGGACCTACTTGGTGCCAGTGTCCCCGTCCTGGCGCGATCTACATCCTGGCAGGCTAACAGAGACTATGTAAGGAAGCCAGTGGACATAAAGTGACACGTGCTGGGAAAAGCATGGAAAGGAGAGAAAAAGTGGGGCAGGGAACACTTTAGAGCACAGTGGTTCCCATGCCAGGAGGGGCACATGGTTAGACAGTGGTCAGGAAAGGACTCTGAGGAGGTGACACCTGAGGGATGAACTAGAGCAAACCAAGCAAAGATCTGGGGGCGGAGGCTCCCAAGTGGAAAGAACTGCCTGTGCAAATGCCCTGAGGTAGAGACGAGCTTGGTATAAGGTGTGACTTGTGTGGTGGAGCCTAGATGAGCTGGGAAGATAAGGTCTGGAAGTGGGTGGAGCCAGATCCCACAGGGCCTTATTGTCCAGAATATGAATGGGGGATTTGGTCAAGGTGAGGTGGGAGCTGGTGAGGTACCTTGGGTGGGTGGTTGGGGAGAAGCAGTGTAGTCTGCTGGCATGCACTTCAAGGAGCTAGAGTTCTGTGAAAGAAGTGGAAGGCTGGTCATAGTGGCTCATACCTGTATAATCTCAGCATTTTGAGAGTGGAGGCGAAAGGATTGCCTGAGCCCGCAAGTTTGAGACCAGCCTGGGCAACTTAGCGAGACCTCGTCTCTACAATAAATCAGAAAACTAGCTAGGCGTGGTAGCATGTGCCTGTTTTTCCAGCTAACTTGGAAAGCTGAGGTGGGAGCATTGCTGAGCTAAGCAGGTCGAGGCTGTAGTGCCGTGAGCAGCATGCCACTGTACTCCAGCCTGGGCAACAAAGTGAGACACCCACTGGAAAGAGGGAAGAGAGAAAGAGAGAGGGAGAGAGGGAGGGGGGAGAAAGAGAGAAAGAGAGAGAGAGAAAGAGAGAGAGAAAGAGAGAAAGAAAGAAAAAGAAAGAAAGAAAGAAAGAGAAAGAAAGAAAAAAGAAAGGAAAGAAAGAAAGAGAGAGGAGGAGGGAGGGGGGAAAGAGAAAGAAAGAGCAAGAGGGAGGGAGGGAGAGAGGAAGGAAGGAAGGAAGGAGTGGAAGAGACAAAATCCAAGTGCCAGGGGGACAGGAGGAAGAACAGTCCTGCTGAGGGGCCACAGGGAAAGCGAAAATTCTGAGCTTGCACCACAAAGCTAGAGGGAACCCACCAAGAAGGGGGCGAAGGAATAGCAGATTGCTGTCGACAGAGGGCGGGATGGGAGGATTGGGGCCCTGGAAAGCCTGTGCCAGCCCTGGAGGGTGAGTCCAGGTCCTGGCTACCGGGAAGCGCCACCTTGCGTTGGTACTGGGGGCAGACAGGGATAGGAGACAGCGGGAAGGCGGGGGTCTTGTTCTGATGGCAAGCTTCTTCCTGGGGTTGGTCCGAGAGGGGAGGCAGTTTGTAGGAATGAGGCCAGAGAGGTCATCCCCAGGGAAGGGCAGTAGATGTGGGGACAGAAGAGCCAGTCTGAGCCCTGGCCATGGGGCCTGGGGGAGTCATGCCACCCCACCCAGCTGCTTCCTCATCTATAACACAGACCCTGTGACATATGAAACCTGCTTTGGGTCACATGGACCACAGGGCTCAGATGAATTAACCGGGCACCTTCCAGGGACAGGCAGGCAAAACCCCTCCAGATGAAAGAACACCTTATTTTAATAGTGTGCTGTTTTTCAGTGTATTATACATGTATTTTCTCATTTAAAGTGGGGTTATAACAGCCCCCTCTAAAATACAATTAAGCAAAAAATCAAGCCAGTTTAAAGTTTAAGTAAATAATCGTCTACAGTAGATGCAGAAAAGACAGAAATCATGGCCGTAGTTCCTGAGTGACTGAGGTGCGGGAAACTCTAAACACTAAAAGCCTTGTGAACAGACACCCATGAGAAGGTTTGTTAACAAGAGAAGAGTGCCAGCATTTTCGTTTGTGTGTATTTGGGTGGATGCTATGGGCACACACGTGTGCATTTTTCACAGGCAGACATAGTTGGGTGCTTGGGTGTCTGTGGTGTGTGCATATCCGTGCTCACGTGCCCATAAAGCTACCTGCATGTGCATGTGAGTGGGTCTATCCGGCAGGGGTATGGGTATAGGTGTGCTAGGTGTGTGCACACCCTGAGTCCCTGCCAATGACAGCGACATAAGAATGTGTGTGGTGTTGCCTTCTCCTCCCCAGCCCTAGCCCTAACCGGTGGGACCGGGCAGGGCAGGAAGCCTGAGGCTGGCCGGTCACCAGCCACCAGAGGGCAGAGGATGGCTGGGCGAGGACTGCTTCTGCTGGCCGCGGGTTCCTCCCAGGTAGCCTCAGCATCTTTTCGGCCCTATGCTCGGCAGGCAGGGTCTGCTCTGAACCTGACACTGAGTCCTCCAGTGCATTTCTTTGTCCAATTCTCTGCCTCCCCTGACCCTCTACCAGGCCTTGCTAGATTAGCCAGTAGCCCCCTGGCTGAGGTTTTCTGGAAGGCCTGGGATTCAGAAAGCAGATCTGCTTTTTTTAAAATTTTATTTTATTTCATTTAATTTAATTTTAAAGTTGTGGAATACAAGTCAGGATTGCATACATAAGTGATTTGGGTACAAGCAAAGTTCGGGGCCTCCCAGGGGACCTCACTTTCCCTGGATTAGGATCGGGCACTCTTATTAATGTTACATGCACTACCCCCAACTACTGCTAAATTCTTTTTTGTAGTATTATGATAGGTGTTCAGGGTCCACTTATGAATGAGAACATGTGGCTCTCAATTCTTTGTTTCTGTGATAAATCACTGAGTATGACAGACCTGTTGTAGGGTGAGTTAGGATCTGTGGCCAACTAACACCACGTAACCATGTGGGTGGTTTCAGGGAACCCTGGGGGAAGAGGTACTCCTGGATCCCCAAGGTGCTAACATCTGGGCCTCTGGGAGCAGGGCTGGCCTGGCCACTTCTGGCTTTTCCACAGCCCGGGCTCTGTGGCTCTGGCTTTGGGTCCTTTCTGGGAAGCTCTGTGGCTGGCTGTCCATACCCTCAGCCCCAAACCTGTTCAGGATAAGTGAGCCCCCAGGTTCTTCCCTGGCTTATGGTGAGTGAGCCCCTCTGTGACTCCAAGGTGGGCATCAGAGGGGCAGCTGGACTGTCTTGTCCTTCTGCTCAGATGTCCCCATATCCGGGGCCACCGTCTGCCTCCTACCAGCATGAATGGGAGTAATGGAGATTAGCTGGAGTCCTCAGGTTTCCTCACATTTCTTCTCTTTACAAACACGTAGTGAAGTCCCACCGTGTGTCAGGCACTGCTCCAGGAACTCAGCTCCCTCCTCTGCCAGCCTCAGAGGACCAAGGCCTTGCAGGACGGGCTGGTTCTGTGGGCAGCAGCTTCTTCCCAGCCTGGACAGGAGGCCGCTAAGCTGTGAAGATACAACAGCCGACTGGGGACTGTGCTGAGGGCTGTCGGCCAACAGCTCCTCTGAGTCTCCAGCTACTCTGGGGTTTGGGGACGACTCACTCCACTTGGAAGACACGGGGGCTCTGAGAGGTCATGTGACATGCCCAAGCCATGCAGCCAGGGCGTGGCCCAAGCTGGGACTGCACATGCAGCTTGGGCTGGGTGGTTGTGCTGGTTCTTTAGAGACCCCCAGACACAGAGGCCTACTGTGGCCTGTGCCCGACTGTGAAGAGCTGGGCAATCCCCTGGGTCCTGTCAGGTGACCCCCTACAGACCCACATATGCATAACCAAGGTCTAGGGCTTCATTACCCTAGGGCTGCTTACAGAAGAGGAATCATATCATACGTCTTTTTTTTCCCCTCAATGACACTGGTAGGCAGAATGATGGCTCTCCTCCCGGCCCCCGCCCCCCAAATATAGCTTCATCCTTATCCCTGGAACCTATGAATGTTATCTTACATGAAAAAACAGGCTTTTGCAGATGTGATTAAGTTAAAGATTTTGAGATGGGGAGATGATCCTGTAGGAAAATGAACAAAGAAAGGTGGGAATACATTTTAGAAGTCCAGGCAAAGAAATCAAGGAAAGTTTCCTGGAAGAGGTGCCATTAGAGGTAGAAGAATTGGTGAGAGGAAGAAGCCATGGCTGGTGGGTGACACGAAGTTCTGGGAGCCAGCTGAGCTAGCAGGGCAGAGGCTGGGCGGAGACAAGGGGCCAACTCTAAGTCAGTGGTGTGCTGGTAAAGTTTAACAACCAGCTCTTGGGGGATGGGGCAAGAAGCCTGATTTGTAGCCTTTGCTGGTGACCGTGGTGAAAACGCTCCCACGATGACCATTTCAGGCTACTAACACAATGTCACTGAATGCCGAGCTGGTACGAGGTGCTCAGGAGCACGGCGTTCTCCAGCATGGTTGCTTCCACTCCTCCAGGGCACCGGTAATAGTAAACCGTAGTGAAGGAATTCAGAAGTGATGAGTTTTGACTGTTAATTTGCTTTTTGACGTCATTGATTCCATTGCGATTTATATCCTTTCATTTTAAACAATAGCTCTGTTTCATAATTGGCTCTCTAAATTACTGAAAATTTACTAATGGCCTCAATAATTTACTAAATTATTGAAAATGTACTAATGGTAGACCAGGCTCCTCCAGCACTCCCGGAATCGCAAGAAACCACCTCTTGGGCCTGAGGAGTTAGTTCCAAGCCCGACATCCCGCCTGGGTGTGATGTTGAGAGTTCCCTGCTCAAGTGTGTGTTTCTCAGGGTCATTGACCTGCGGCAGGAAGGCCTGGTCCCTCCCTCGCCCTTGGGGCTCCTCCCCTTCCAGTCAGGGAAGGGGCTTTCCTCGACCTGGAGTGAAGGCTTCCTGCCCCAGCTGGCTGACCCTTCGTTCCGCCTCTCTTGAACCTCAGGACCTGCACAGGGCTCTCCCTCTGCGAGACAGACCCAGGACTTCCGGGAGGGGCCTGTACGGCCGTCCTCTCTCTCCTAGGCTGGGAGAGAGTTAAGGGACCAGGCCACAGCGTGGGGTGTCCTACTGAAGGTCACAGCAGCTTTCAGTCCACGCTCCTCCTGGGCCTGGGGGTATAAGCCCCAAACATCAGGCATAACGTCCCCCCGCGGGGGCAAGTGAAGTGGGTCCTCTCTCTCGCCCCAGCCTCCCCCCCAAGTGTCTTCCCTCTTATTCCTCTTACGAATGCTCTCGGGTATCTTCCCTTCTTCACGATCCACACTCACCCTTGGGAAGGGAACTTGTTAGTTCTACTGTGGAGCACTTGGCTGGTGTGGCCAAGCCGTGAATCTCGGGGCCCCCTTACTGGCAGGTGGGGGGAGTTGCTGAACTGGATGATGGGTCTCGCTAGGGCACAGATTTCTCTCTGGTTCTCTAGAGGCGTGGTTTTGGCATCACCTAGTGGATGGAGGAGGACTCTGGGGTCTGTGTCACCCCACTCTGCCAGGGGCCAGCACAGCCCTAGTGTTGTGACAAGCCTTGCTGGAGCCGGAGGAAAACGGAAAATTTCGTAATACTGATCCAGTGTTTACTTCAGGTTTTGATACTTTGTTCATTATGAATCTTTGCATTAGTATTGATTTTTTCATTGTGGTAAAATATATATAACGAAACCTACCATTTTAACCATTCTTTTTTTTTTTTTTTTGAGTTGGAGTCTCACTCAGTCGCCCAGACTGGAGTGCAGTGGCCACTCCCAGCCACCACAGCCTCAACCTGCTGGGCTCCGGCGATCCTTCTGCCTCAGCCTTCCAAGTAGCTGGAACTACAGGCGCGCGCTACCACGCCCGGCTAATTTTTATTTTTATTGTAGATATGAGGTCTCGCCAAATTGCCCGGGCAGGTCTTGAACCCACTGGCTCAGGCAATCCACTCACCTCGGCCTCCCAAAGTGCTGGGATTACAGGCTGAGCCACCGAGCCCGGACTGATTTTTTTTTTTTTTAATGTATTGTAGAGATGAGGTCTCACCAAATTGCCCAGGCGGGTCTCGAACCTGTGGGTTCAGGCAATCCACTCACTTCAGCCTCCCAAAGCGCAGGATTACAGGCTGAGCCACCAAGCCCAGCTAAATTATTTCTTTTAAAGAGACAGGGTCTCACTCTGTCACTTATGCTGGAGTACAATGATGCAGTCATAACTCACTGCAACCTCTAACTCCTGGGCTCAAGCAATCCTCCTGTCTCAGCCTCCCAAATACCTGGGACAACAGGCAAAAACCACCAATATCAGGCGAAGTCGTCGTTTTTAAATAAAATGGTGCCTCATTATATTGCCCAGGTTGAACTCAAACTGCTGGCCACAAGTGATCCTTCTGTCTCGGATTACAGGTGTGAGCCCCCACACCCAGCCCACTCTACTTCCTGGCATTTGACTACTCTAAATATTTTCTGTGAGTGGACTCACACGGCATTTGTCTTTTCGTGGTTGGCTTGTTGGACATTTGGGTGGCTTCTACCTTTTGATTATTGTGAATAATGCTGCTGTGAGCATGAGTGTGCAAATATCCATGAGATTCTCTTCTTTTGATTTTTAAAAAATATTTCTCAGCCGGGCTCGGTGACTCAGCCTGTAATCTTGCGCCTTTGGGAGGCTGAGGTGAGTAGATTGCCTGAGCCCGTGGGTTCGAGACCCACCTGGGCAGCAAGACCTCATCTCTACAATAAATCAAAAAATCAGCCGGGCGTGGTAGCGCGCGCCTGTAATTCCAGCTACTCGGAAGGCTGAGGCAGAAGGATAGCCGGAGCCCAGCAGGTAGAGGCTGCGGTGGCCAGGAGTGGCCACTGCACTCCAGTCTGGGCAACAGAGTGAGACCCCAACTCAAAATATATATATATTTCTCAGCCAGGTGCAGTGGCTCACGCCTATAATACCAGCACTTTGGGAGGCTGAGGTGAGAGGATGGCCTGAGCCCATGGGTTTGAGACCAGCCTGGGCAACTTGGCAAGACCTCATCTCTACAATAAATCAAAAATTAGCTGGGCGTGATGGTACGCACCTGCGGTTCCAGCTACTTGGAAGGTTGAGGCAGAAGGATAGCCTAAGCCCAGTAGGTCGAGGCTGCGGTGGCCATGAGTGTTCCACTGCACTCCAGCCTGGGTGACAGAGTAAGACTCCCACTCCCAAAAAAATTCTCTTGGCTGCTGGGTTCTTCTGGCACCCTTTACATTTTGTGCCCAGACGAGAATCTCTTGCCTTACCTTCATCCTGACCTGGTGGGTTTGGGGAGTGTCCTGAGCTTGTGTTTTAGCTTTAAAAATTCATGTGGGGCTCAAAAAAGGGGGAAATCCCTACATCGATGGGGTATGTCAAAGGAACACCAGAGTCAACTGGAGGGGATTCCAGTGGCCAGAGACGGAACGACATCAGTTACAAAATTAAGCAGCACTGAATTCTAACCCAGGGTATAAAATATCTTCTCCAGGAGTCCCACGGACATAAAGTAATGATTGAATACACTTCAAAATGGGGTAGAAGAGACAACTCTTGTAGCAGGAGAATTCCAAATAAATCCCACAGATGCTCCGCCCTGCAGGAGGGCAGGCACCACTCTCAGCTCCCTCAGTGATCTTCTTCCAGAGGGCACAGGCTGGAAAGGCATGGGGGAGAAGTAATTTCACAGTGGAGAAATCCAGCAAGTAGGTCCTCAGCCAGGTGACCAAGGTCTCCATCCAGTCATGAGTTATGTTGTCCGTGAGCCCCTCAGCGCGACGTGAGGAAATGGACTTGGTCTTCCGCCAACAACCCACAACCCCAATAGTCTAATCATGAGAACAACATGAGACACATCACAGCAGAGGGAACAGCCCACAAAATACCTGACCAGTGCTCCTCAAAACAAGGAAAGGCTAAGAAGACAAGGAAAAACAGCCAAGAGGAGACTAAGGGGACATGACAACTAAAGGTGATATGAGGCTAGGCACGGTGGCTCATCCCAGCACTTTGGGAGGCTAAGGTAGGAGGATCGCTTGAGGCCAGAAGTTCAAGGCTTCCATGAGCTATGGCCTTGCCACTGCAGTCCAGCCTGGGCAACAGAGGGAGAACTAACCTCTATCAGAAAAAGAAAAGAAAAAGAAAAGAAATGTGATGTGATATTCTTGATGGAATTCTGGAACAGGAAAGGGACATTAGGTTAAAACTAAGGACATCTGAATGATGATGGATTTTCATTAATAATAATGTACCCCAGCCGGGCTCGGTGGCTCAGCCTGTAATCCTGAGCCTTTGGGAGGCTGAGGTGAGTGGATTGCCTGAGCCCGCGGGTTCGAGACCCGCCCGGGCAACTTGGCAAGACCTCATCTCTACAATAAATCAAAATGAGCCGGGCGTGGTAGCGCGCGCCTGTAGTTCCAGCTACTTGGAAGGCTGAGGCGGAAGGATCGCCGGAGCCCAGCAGGTCGAGGCTGCGGTGGCCGGGAGCGGCCACTGCACTCCAGTCTGGGCGACAGAGTGAGACTCCAACTCAAAAAAAAAAGTCACTATTAGCCAGGCTCGGTGACTCAGCCTGTAATCCCACACCTTGGGAGGCTGAGGTAAGTGGATTGTCTGAGCCCGCGGGCTTGAGACCCGCCTGGGCAACTTGGTGAGACCTCATCTCTACAATAAATCAAAAATCAGCTGGGCGTGGTAGCGTGCGCCTGTAGTTCCAGCTACTTGGAGGGCTGAGGTGGAAAGATCGCCGGAGCTCAGCAGGTGGAGGCTGCGGTGGCTGGGAGCAGCCACTGCACTCCAGTCTGGGCGATGAAGTGAAACTCCAACTCAAAAAAAAAAAAAAAGAGACCTTTGCTGTGTGCAGGGTGCATCACCCATTGAAAAATGTTCCAGATGTCTCTGCCTGTTAGTGGCTGGATCTCTACTCTCTGCCTTGCTCAGTGAGAGAGGTGTTGGTCTGATGCTCTATGGCAGCCATCTTGGAGTCTGCCTCAACTATTATGCATCTTATTTAAACTTATCTTCATGGAGTGTTTTGGGATTAAGATGGCACACATGAGGCAGCTAGAGTGAGTTTCTCCTACAGAGTAAACCAAAATAGAGAACCTCTCTGGTTCCTCAGTAACCAGAGAGGAAATCCAGAAGCATGCTTCATGAGTCTTCAAAGAAGTGACGATAACCACTTAGTGCAAAGGAGAAGAAAAAAAATTCGCCAACCTGGGCTGGGACTGGCTGGACTCTTGTCTGTATCACCACGGTCCGCCACAGCACCTGGACACAGTGGGGAAGGTGAGTGTCAGGAACTCAGGAGTTCTGTGCTCTTGCTGGAAATTTTCAGGGATCCTTGAGCCTTGTGAAGCCCCAGCCTCTCATGGGAAACTGGCTTCCTCACAGCTGTGCTCTGCTGTGGAGTGGTGCGGTAGAAAAGCCTTGAATGCCAACAGACATTTCCCAGGAACCCAACCCTTGCAAGATGGAGTGGTTGCTTTCTAGCCAGCCTGGGAGGGAATAGGACCCAAAGGCACACTCCGCAGCTGCAGACAGTACCTGGCCAGGTGGGTTGTCCAAGAACACCCGAGACCAGCTGCACCTTGACATTCAGATCACAGATTGCCGAACGCTAAGGTGGGAGCCAGGTGGGACACATTGCCATAGCAGCCTCTCACTCCCCTTGTGAATACTTTGGGGCCTTCTCTGCACAATAACATTACTCCAGTGCCCTTGGATGCCCTCCTAATTTCCATTGGAACAGCTAAGCGTGCACACTTGTGAAGTGCTCCATCTCCTTACCCTTCCACTACCCCAGAAGGCTCAAAATAGACAGAAAACTTGGGAAATTCCCAGAGTCCTTCCTTTGGCCTATGCTGACTGGGCACTTCTTGGAGCAACATTCACCAAGGAGAAACCCTATAGCAACCAATGTATCCTGCTTTTTCCCACAAGCACCACCTCCTGGCAGGAAGTCAATAGTACAGCCAATCACATAGTATGCAATACCTCAGCTTTGGAGAAAGCTTGATCCCAAGTACTAGCTAACAACACTTTTCAAGCCACTCTGGCCCCTCAGGATGCCATGAGCCAGTGCAGGTACACAATACAGGGCTGCCACAGATAGCAATTGAGAAACTCACCACACCAAGTATATACATAACCAAGGAAACCCTACAGTGCCTATGTCAACCCCTTGCCAACCTCAAATAAGAATAAATCATCTATCCAAATGAGAAGGAACCAGAAAAGTAATCCTGAAAATATGAGAAAGCAGAGTTCTCCAACACCTTCAAAAAATCACACCACTTCTTCAGCAATGAACTCCAACAAAAATGAAATTGTTAAAATTCATGACATAGAATTCAAAAGGCTGATGATAAAGTTGGTCAGTGAACTTCCAGAGAAAGTTGAAAACCAATATCAAGAAATAAAAAGGTATTTAGGACATAGATGAAAAATTCTTCAAAGAGATACACACAATTGAAAGAAAGAAAAAAAGAAAGACAAAAAGAAGAAAGAAAAAAAAGAAAGAAATAAAGGAAGGAAGGAAGAAAGAAAGAAGAAAGAAAAGAAAAGAAAAGAAAAGTTAAAATTTTGGAAGTGAAAGAAGTATTCAGGGAAGTACCAAATGTAGTAGATAGAAAGTTTTAACAGTAGACTAGTACTAGCAGAAGAAGGATCTAAGAACTTGAAGACAAGTCTTTTGAATTAACTCAATCAGACAACAATAAAGAAAAAAGAATAAGAAATGTGAGATTACGTAAAATGTCCACACTTAAAAATCATAGGTGTTTCTGAGGAAGAAGAGAAAGCAACAAATTGGGTAAAACCCATTTGAGCGAATAATGGAGGAAGATGTCCTTGGCCTTGCCAGAGATCTAAACATCAGATACAAGTATCCCAAAGAACCTTTGGAAGATTCATTGCACAAAGGTCACCCCAAGGCATATAATCATCTGGCTATGAAAACTTAGTAAAATGGAAAGAATTTTAAGAGCGGTGAGATAAAACTGTCAAATACCTTGAAAAGGTAAACATATCAGACTGACAGCAGATTTCTCAGAAGAAATCCTTCAGGTCAAAAGGGAGTGAGGCTCTATCTTCAAACTCCTGAAACAGAATAACAGTCAGACAAGGATTTTGTATCCCAGAAAACTAAATTTCATACATGGAGGAGAAATTAAGTCCTTTGCAGACAACAAACACTGAGGGAATTTGTAACCATTAGGCTGACTCTACAAGACATATTCAAAGGAGTCCTAAATACTGAAACAAAGGGCTGAAATTTACTAGTGGAAAAATGCTGTAAATTATAAAGTTTACAGGTTTTTTGAAACACTAACACAATAGAGAAAATAAACAAACAAAAGAAGCATATGACAACCAGTATGATGAATAGTTATTCTGAATATCAAAATAACTCTGAATGTAAATGGTCTCAATGCCCCATTAAAAAGATAAAGACTAGCAGAATGGATTAAAACAAACAAACAAACACCACCCAAATATCTGTAGCCTTCAAGAAACCCACCTAACTTATAAAGATTTCTTTTTTTCTAAATAAAGATTTCTACAGGTTCAAGCTTAAGGGGTGGAGGAAGATATTCCATGCAAATAAAAACCAAAAATGAGCAGGAGTAGTAGCCATTCTCATATCAGATAAAATAGACATTAAATGAACAACAGTAAAGAAAAGGACAAAGATGGCTATTATGTAATGATAAAGGGATCAATTCAGTGAGAAGACATAACAATTTAAAATATATACGCACCTAGCACCAGAGCCCACAGCTTTATAAAATAAATTCTACTAGACCTGAAAAAAGAGATAGATGACAGTACAGTAATAATGGGAGACTGCAAAACTCCACTGACAGCAATGACAAATCATCAATGCAGAAAGTCAACAAAGAAACATTGAGGTTAAACAGGACTCTAGAGGAAATGGAGCTAACAGACATCTATAGAATAGTCCTTCCCTAAATTACAAAAGACACATTTTTCTCATCAGCACATGGAACATTCACCAAGACAGACCATATGATAAGCCACAAAGCAAGTCTCAATAAATTAAAACAATTCAAAATCATATCAATCACCATCTCAGACCACAGTGGAACAAAACTAGAAATTGACTCCAAGAAGAACTCATGAATCCAAAGACATATATGTTAAACGATTTGTTCCTGAATGATCCATGGAGCAACAATGTAATCAAGATGGAAATTTAAAAATTTCTTGAAATAAATGACAACAATGAAACTAGTTATTAAAATCTCAGAAATAAGCCAAAGCTATACTTAAAGGAAAATTTATACTCTTTAAACCTACATTAATAGAACTGAAAGATCACATATCAACAACCTAACGTCACACATCAAGGAACTAGAAAAACACAAACAAACCAAACGCAAAGATAGCAGAATAAATAACAAAGATCAGAGCAGAACTAAATGAAATTGAAATCAAATAATACACAGGCATAATGAAACAAAAATTTGGTTCTTTGGAAAGATAAACAAAATTGGTAGACCATTAATCAGATTAATTAGGAAGCAAAGAGAGAATATTCAAATTAGCTCAATCAGAAATGAAAAAGGAGATACTACAACTGATATAACAGAAATCAAAAGATCATCCAAGACTACCTTGAGTAACAAACAAACTGGACAATCTAGAGGAAATGGATAAATTATTGGAAATACACAAACCCCCAACCTTGAATCAGGAAGAAATAGTAACTGAACAGAACATTAATGAGTAGTGAGATTGAAATGTAATTAGAAATCTCCTAACAAAAAAAATTTTTAAGTTCATGATCTGATGAACTCACAGCTGAATTCTACCAGATCTTTGAAGAAGAACTTTTTGGAATACCGAAGTTATTCCACAAGATTGAGGAGGAAGAAATCCTCCATAACTCATTCTGTGAGGCCAGTATCACTCTTGATACCAAAACCAGGAAAGGACACAAATCAACACACAAAAATCAGTAGCACTATAATACACCAATAGTGACCAAGCTGAAAATCAAATCAATAACTCAATTCCAATTACAATAGTAGTCAAAAACTAAAATACCTAGGAATATATTTAACCAAGGGGGTGAAAGATCTCTACAAGGAGAACTACAAAACTGTTGAAAGAAATTGCAGAGGTCAAAAACAAATGGAGAAACATCCCATGCTCGTGGATTGGAAGAATCAACATTATTGAATTGATCATATTACCCAAAGTAATCTACAGCTTTAATGTAATCCCTATCAAGCTACCAACATCATTTTTTCATGAATTAGGACAACAAGCCTAAAATTTACATGGAACCAAAAAAAGAGCCAAAATAGCCAAAGTAATCCTAAGCAAAAAGAACAAAGCTGGGGGCATTACATTACCTGACTTCATATTGTACCACAGGCTGTAGTCACCAAAATAGCCTGGTACTGGTATAAGATCAGATACCTAGTGGAACAGGATAGAGAATCTAGAAATAAACCTAAATACCTACAACCAACTGGTCTTTGACAAAGCAGACAAAAACATATACTGGGGAAAGGACACCCTATTCAACAGATGGTGCTGGGGAAAATTGGAAAGCTACATGCAGAAAATGAAACTTGATCCCCATTTTTTTCCCATATACAAAAATTAACTCAAGATGGATTAAAGACTTAAACATCAGACCTGAAACCATAAAAAATTTCTAGAAAAAACCTAGGAAAAACTCTTATGAACGTTGCCTTAGCTAAATAATTTATGGCTAAAACCCCCAAAACAAATGCAACTAAAACAAAAACAAATAAGTGGGATTTAATTCAACTGAAAAGCTTCTGCACAGCAAAAGAAATATCCAACAAAGCAAATAGGCAACCTACAGAACGGGAGCAGATATTCACAAACTGACATCTGACAAAGGACTTATATCTAGAATCTCAAACAAATCAGCAAGAAACAAAAAGCAAATAACCCCATTAAAAAGTGGGCAAATGACGTGAATAGACATCTCTCAAAAGAAGATATACATGTGAAACAAACATTAAAAAACATTCAACATCACTCATGATCAAGGAAATGCAGATTAAAACTACAATGAGATACACCAGTCAGAATGGCCATTAATAAAAAAAAATTTTTTAAATGGATGCTGGCATGTTTGTGGAGAAAAGAGAACACATGCACTCTTGGTGGGTGTGTGAATTAGTATAAACCCTATGGAAAGTAGTATAGGGATTACGCAAAGAACTAAAGGTAGATCTACCATTTGATTCAGCAATCCCACTACTATGTATCTATCCTAAGGAACAGAGTTTGTTATGTAAAAAAGATACCTGCATCTGCATGTTCACCACAGCACAATTCACCATTGCAAAGAAGTAGAATCAACCTAAATGCCCATCAACCAACTAGAGGATAATAAAAATGTCATATATACACACCATGGAATACTACACAGCCATAAAAAAGAATGAAATCATGTCCTTTGCGGCAACATGAATGGAACTGGAGATCATCATTCATGTGAAGTGACTCATACACAGAAAACCAAACACTGAATGTTCTCACGCATATGTGGGAACTAATCCGTCACAAAGATGGAAATAATAGACACTGGGGATACCAATAAGCGAGGAGTTGGGAGGCGGGTTAAGGTTCAGAAACTATCCACGGGGCTTTCACTATCTGGGAAATGGGCTACCCGAGACCCAATACCCACCACTACACAATATGTTCATGTAATGAAGACACATTTGTACCTCCTGAATCTAAAATAAAAAGTTTTTAAAGAGAAAAAGACCCTGCTAAGTCTTAAAAACAAAAACGAAAACAAAAGCAAAACAAAACTTATGTTTACGAAGACAGTATTGTGGTATATTGTTTAAGAGTGCTGGGTCTGGAGTATACCTGGATTTGAAGCCCAGTTCCATATCGGACTGTTGTGTCACATTGTGCACATCGATTAGCCTAAGACTCAGTTTTCTCATCTGCAAAAGAGGAATGATAATAATACTTGTCTCATAGGACTGAGGAGAGGATTAAATTAGTTGAAACACCTAAAGAACCATCAATTGTGCCTGTCACACAGTAGTCAATAAATAAATATCATTATTGTTAAAACTATTATCATTATACCAAGGCAGAAAAGTTACTTGAAATTAAAGTAAATTACATGAAAATATTTTGGTATCGCACAAGTCGAAACTATGAACTCATGGATTTCTTTGGTTTATTTCACGTTCAACCAGTTATAATGTGAAAACATAACCTGACTGTCTCCTTTTGTGTTTATCACATGACACAGCTAGTGCTTTAACTCATAATTTTTTTTGGACATTTCATACCCATGATCATTTCAACTCTTTACCCTTTCTCATAGTTTCTTGAATTCAAATTTTTTTATTACTCATTTTCTTATTATTGTTGGAACAGGAAGATAACACAAGTTCAGAGAAAATACACAGATACTTGAATTGAATTTGAATTTTTGTGTAAAATTTTATTTTGTGTGCAATCTCTGTGTAACTTAGTGTGCGAATGATTTAATTGCTCTGAACCTGAATATCTTTAGGTCTAAATTGTGAACTATAAAACCTACATTGCAGGATTATTGTAAACATCAGCTATTATAAGTTTAAAATACTTTCAAAGTTGATGGCATGTAACAGATAACGATGATAGCATAACATGTAATACAAACAGCAGAAAGAAAGCAACATTCCCAACATATAATGAAAATTTGAATAAAAATAAGACATTTCACCTTTAGTACTAGACTATAATTAAATATTTAAAAAATAAACAGTATGGCAGAGGGTTGGAAAAAAACTGAAACTCACAAAACACTGGTGAAAGGATAAAGGGGTGTAGTTTTATAGGGGGCAATTTTGTAGTATCTATCAGCATTTAAAAAAATAGTCTTTGACCCAAGAATTCTACATTCATTAATCTAAGGTAAGAGAAGACAGTAATTATTAATTCTACATTTATTGATCTCAGGTAAGAGAAGACAATACATTTAAGAAATCCAGCAAAGCAGTCCAGGAATCAGGAAAGCATGAAGTATTATGGACTTTGCAGCCACTTGGGTGGATTTGGAGTCGATCATACTCAGTGGTCTATCACAGGAACAAAGAATCGAGTGCCACGTGTTCTCACTCACGAGCGGACCCCAGACACCTATCATAATACTACAAAAAAGGGATTCGCAGTCGCGAGACATTGCTGGGAGGGGAGGGAGGGAGGGGACACGCCACCTCAATAAGGATGCCTGACCCTGATCCAGGCAAAGTGAGATTCCACGGGAGGCCCCCAACTCCCTCTGTCCCTCAGCCACTCGTGTGCGCCGTCCTGACATGGCCCTGACAACTTTAAAATAAAATAAAAACTAAATTAAAAATAGAAAGAATGAATGGTAACCCACATCTTTAAAATTAAAAAATAAACCAATAAATGAAAAATAAATAAAGGAAAAATAAAGCAAAACATGAAGCAAAACCAGGGTGCAGGCAGAAGCACTTGGCCCTGAGCTAAAGGCCACCAGGTCCTCGCTGGGTCCGTGGCTCCTCTCATTTTCACGCGAGTGTGGCTCGCCGGAGGTCTACTTAAACGTCGACCCTTGGGCGATGTCCTCACGAGCGGATGGTTCTGGGCCTGAGTTCGCTCTTGACGTCCCAAGGTTCAAGTCCCGCCTATTCCAGGAGTCCTTAGGCAAGAGTACTGGACGTTGCAGGCCTCAACCCACCCACCCCTCCCCGCCAAGGGCCAACAGCATTTCGGCTCAGGGCCCTTCCGATAACCCCGATTGTGCCGGGAATCCGGCTCAGCACAACAGCCCGTTTTCCAAGGACACCTCGCTCGGCTCTGCTCGCGATACCTGCCCATTCGGACCCACTTTCCTCACGACTGTATGTGGTGGGGGGGTCGTGGTGGTGGGCACGGGATGGGAGCGGGGTCTCCGACCTAGTGGACAGGGTTGGCTGGAGAGCTTGTTGGCCCACAGGCTGCTGGGTTTACTCTGGACGCCGGGTGGAGCTTCGGGCTCGCACAGCGGAGATGGGGCTGGGAATTTGCGCCACGCTTTGAAACCCCGGTCCCAGGCGGAGGTGGATGTGCGAGAAAACCCAAGGCCCGAGCCAGCACAAACAAATTCATGCCGATACCAAGGGATGAAAACCAACAAATCCCAGCACACGCAAAGGAAGTACTTTTCTTCTTAGAATAAATCAAACTGCAAAAGCAGGTCCTTCCACGAAGATTGGAAAGGCAAGCCGGGCTCGGGGGCTCAGCCTGTCATCCCGCGCCTTGGGGAGGCCGAGGCGAGTGGATGGCCTGAGCCCGCGGGTTCGAGACCCGCCTGGGCAGCGAGACCTCCTCGCTCCAATCAATCCAAAAACCAGCCGGGCGTGGGGGCGCGCGCCTGTAATCCCGGCTCCTCGGAAGGCGGAGGCGGGAGGATCGCCGGAGCCCGGCGGGTCGAGGCTGCGGGGGCCGGGAGCGGCCAGTCTGGGCGACCGAGTGAGACTCCAACTCAACAAAAAAAAAAGATTGGGAAGGCTACCTGAAAGCAAAGGGCAATCCCTGGAAGATGCCCCCCATCCAAGCTGAGAATAGAAGTGTGAAAAAAAAAAAAAGTCATTCCCCCTCTGAAGTAAGATCAGCATTGATACGTTAGACATATAAGCATCCCTCTTAGACATAACAACAGATCGGGAAGCCTTGTGAGCCACGAGAGGAGGCAAAACATCCAATGAGCACCCAAGTTAAAACACTTCGTGACTATTCTCTTGGTAAATCTGTCGAAATGAAACACTCCGGGGTTAAGATGCAACCTTTCATGCAACACAGGAAGAAGAAAAGGAGAATTCGGTGACCTTCTTGCCTTCCTCGGGCATGAAGAGGACCAAAAGGACTAACAAAGTAACGAGAAGCAAGTATAAAAATGTTGCCATTCTTTGGATGGAATAATGTCTTTAGGAAAAAAAGTTTACCTGGCCAGGTTTATCCAGGGGACAATTTGGGGGCATCAGTGAGCTTGTAAATTGTCCTTGTTGCTATTGTGACTTTTAATGCTTATTGTGAGTATCGGTAAGCTTGTGGATGGCTTGAGTTCTTGATATTAATTAAAAAATAAACCAGGCATTTATCCAGAATGATTCGTCACCTACATTAGACATTATTTAGTTATAAAATTTCTTCTGATTTGAAAATCTTGAATTTTTTTTGAGGAATTAACATCTTACCTTGAGGAAAAAAATTGCATTTGAAAATTTGAGGGCAAGTTAGCCAATAATAATAATGTTTACCTTAAAAAAAATAAAAGATTTCAGGGTGTATAAGCTTGCTCATTAAAAAGGGAAATGCATTACTGAATTTAGAATAACTTTTCCCAAAAGAGAACCTAGGGTTCCCAAGAACCCTGTAAGTTCTTTAAGTCTAATCATTTATTTTCTTTGTTTTAAATTAAAAGTTACTATATAAGTAGATAAAATCCAAGAAATGCTCATATATAAACAGTTAAAAATGAAATTTCTTCAAGGCCTTTGAAGGGGATTGAGTTTCTTTTTCTAGAATTTGTATTTTGTCTCTCATTCATTCTCTTTACATCTGTGTGTGTGTGTGTGTGTGTGTGTGTGTGTGTGTGTAGTATCTGTATATATAAATATGCAGAGACTTTTGTTTGCACATATTAATTTGTAGCTTTTTTCAAGTAACATTGTGGACATCTTCTATATTTATTCTACATCAGAATCTCATTCATTTTAATAGTCATACAGAATTTTAGAAAACAGACATACACTAATTCAGTTTAACACTTGTGTCATTGATAGCTTTAATCTGTTACCAGCTTTTTTGCTACCGCAATCAATGCTGCAATGAACGTTCTTATAAACACAACTTTGTGAGCATACAGGACAGCTCCCTAGGTGGCATTGCATGAGCAAAGATTGTATACTTTCAAACTTTTGATTGATGATGCCACATCGTCTTTCAAAGAGCCTGTACCAATTTATCATTCTGTTAACTGTGAGAGTTCTTTTATACACATCCTCTCTCATACTGTATGTTATTAAATATATATTCTTTTCTAAACTAATAGATGAAACATGACATCTGATGTTCAAGTTCATGATTTGATTATTAGTTAAGTTGAAGGGACAGTGAATGATTTATTCTAGTAACAGTGGGAGGAGGAAGGGAATGAAAGCAATATTCGTTAATATAAAGTCTTAGCAGCCGGGTTCGGTGGCTCAGCCTGTCATCCCGCGCCTTTGGGAAGCTGAGGTGAGTGGATTGCCTGAGCCCACGGGTTCGAGACCCGCCTGGGCAGCGAGACCTCATCTCTACAATAAATCAAAAAATCAGCCGGGCGTGGTGGCGCACGCCTGTAGTTCCGGCTGCTCGGAAGGCGGAGGCGGAAGGATTGCCGGAGCCCGGGAGGTCGAGGCTGCGGTGGCCGGGAGCGGCCACTGCACTCCAGTCTGGGCCACAGAGTGAGCCTCCAACTCAAAAAAAAAAAAAAGTCTTAGTTGGTCAAATAGAAAGACCCTATAGACAGTGGCTTAAATAGCATGTAAATTCTCTTCTTCCCTCCTTCTTCCCTCCCTCTCCCTCCCTCCCTCTCTCTCTCTCAGCCAGTCTGCTCTTGCAGCGGGTTATTCAGTTACACGGGTTCACAGCATTTGCTATCCCTCGTGTATCCTCGTCTTCTTTGTGGTAGAAGCTGTGTTGCCGTGTGTCGACACATGCTTAGGGGAGAGGACACCTAGCTACAAGGGAGGCTGAGGTATGTGCTCTCTAGCACACATGTCAATGTATTCAAAGACAACAATATTGGATGGAAATGCGGCTCCTGCCGGCTGCTTCTCAAATGGAGGAAGAGTTGTTTTGCTCTAAAATACCATAGGTCTTTTCTGTGTGTGTCAGAGGCTTCACTGAGCATCCCTACGGCCTGGGAGAAAGTTGACCAGGTGACTCGCCACTGTCCTACGAAACTGGGGCTATGTTCGTTTTCACCAGCCACGATATCACTTCTGGAATAACAGCTAAAATCAGATTAAATTATTGATAATCCGCAGTCATTCTTCAAGATGCATCTAATAACCTTTCTGGGACTGATGTGCAGGAACCTTTTCAAGGACTTCCTAGAGCTAGAAACCGAGTGGCCTAAGATAAGATGCTTTGAGTTCCCCCTTTGGCAACTCATGTCAGATTTCTGTTTACCAGACATGCGCTTTTTCCAGTCGTGTAGATCAAATCATAACTCATCCACTGCCCATTCGCTCTATTCAAGGAATATTGTCATTAATTAGCCGCAGCCTGCTAATTGATTCCTGCTGGTCAAAACACTGATTGCCACTCTGTCTCTGAGGCCGATTATGGTAATTGCAACAAATTAAAAAGCAGGAACCACTTTGTCTCCCAGGGTTAAGCACTACCACATGGACTTTTCTACCTCAGGACTGTGTTATTCCAATCGAAATGAGAGAGCCCACGTAATGCGAGGTTCTAAAACAATGGTAGCATCTCTCACTTTTGTTGTCATTTTTCTAAAGAAAGTCTACTTCAGAGCTTTCTGAGGAGGCTGGCCTCTCCTTGGGGAGTTTTTCTATTTGTCATAATGAAAAGTGTTCATTTCTTATTGACTTGGAAGTAAAAGGCAGAGTGTTCTCTGACATCTCTTGATGGACATAGAAAGAAAGAGTGTAGGTTGTAAAGAATAAATCGACCTCAAAAAGTCTCAATTCCCTAAACTCTTGGGTTTCTTCCTTCACATCAGGGCAAGAAAGTTTTGGCACCTTGACATCATAAAATGTTTTTCATCGAACCCAAGCTTCAGTAGCCAACGAAGGAAACTACTAGATACTTAAAGCTGCTTTGGTTGGCACACTGAATTCAAAATACTGAGTAAGTGAATCTATTATCTATTGATAAGTTGCTTACTCTTATATTTTGTCTGCTTCAATATAACACTCCTGGAAATCATCCCCCATAGCTCATCAGGTTCCTGATGATACCATTTTAAGATTCTTAGGTCTTATGAT
This sequence comes from Carlito syrichta, assembly GCF_000164805.1. NCBI lineage: Eukaryota > Metazoa > Chordata > Mammalia > Primates > Tarsiidae > Carlito > Carlito syrichta. Next base: position 117,897 of record NW_007233171.1, on the reverse strand, counting down.
GTGTACTCGGTCTGTTCTTGAAATGGGATTCTCAATTCTTCCCCCGAGGGCTGCTGGGATAGAGGTTTAATTATATGTATAGAGGCAATGGGAGACCGTGGCGATGAGTTTTAAGAAGTCAAAAGCCTGAATGAGGTCATCGAAAGGTCTTTGTGCAAGGAAAGGTGATTTTTCTCATGACAGGGAAAGAGAGGCTACTTCTTCATGCAGAATAATCTTGAGATGATTTAGGAGATCAAACTTCACACCTTCGGATGTGTCTGGACGAATATCCTCACACCAAGTTTCACAGTCCAAACTCTCAACTGATACCTTGTGGTAAGGGCTTTGGTAATGTCATGCATTCATAAAATGTAGCAATTCTGCAACCTACACAATTAAATTTTGGTGCCCAATCCTCAGGCATATCTGTCTGTCCCACAGTTACTAGATATGAGAAATTCTTTTAAGGTCGCTGCAGGAGCTGTAGCGTTCTCTACTAGTGCTTTGGGTTGACAATGTAAATTTCTGTGCTGATTTCTTGTTTTGTTTTTGTAAGTTTCCCACATGGTCATAAACAGCTGGCCAACCCTGTACTCGCTGTAATTGCCTCTATTGCTGTAGAAACCAAATGCAACTGCCATTTGGTACGGATACTCCATCCCACACCAGTACTGGCAATAATCTGAGTAATTACAATGCCAAGGAAAGCCTTTCCTCATCTCTTATTTTTCTCCAGGAAGACCATGCCGTCATCAAATATTTTAACAAACCAGTTCCAGAATACCATATTGAGAAACGACTTTGTGTGGCTACTCCTGGAAATATATTTGTACTATCTCAGTCAGTATCCCTACAGGAAGCAGAATTCTCTCCAGATACTTCAAATGCAGAGATTTTAACAAAGGACCGTTAGGTACACGTGTGGGGGAGATAAAGGGATAGCGAGACAGTCACAGACAAACATTGGTAGGAAAGCATATCACGCCCAGGACCAAAGGTCAGAGGAAAGTGAAGTTACTTGAGCTAGAAGTATGGGAAGAAAGGCAGCTGGCTGAAGCTGTGGTCTTGGAGGGATGCAGCTAGTGCTAAACAGACCTTCCAAAGCGTGGACACATCGGGGAAGAAATACTCTGACCTCTCTTTCCTTGCATTCCCCAGTCTCCTGCCAGTGTTCCATTAGCCGAGCTGAACTGGCAAGCAGTCAGTGAGGGAAACTGATGCAAGGTCGGCCTCCAGGCTACAGAGTAAGGAAAGGGCAGAAACGGGTCTGAGGAGAGGCGGGGGGGTGGTGGGAGCCGCAAATAAAGAACTATCAGGGCCTGAGCCTGCGGGTTCGAGGCCCGCCTGGGCAGGCGAGACCTCATCTCTACGATAAAATCAAAAAATCAGCCGGGCGTGGTAGCGCGTGCCTGTAATTCCGGCTACTCGGAAGGCTGAGGCGGGAGGATCGCCGGAGCCCAGCAGGTCGAGGCTGCGGTGGCCGGGAGCGGCCACTGCCCTCCAGTCTGGGCGACAGAGTGAGACTCCAACTCAAAAAAAAAAAAGAACTATCAGGAAAGATAGCTATCCCACACGCCATCTCATTTTTCCAAGTCCAAATGCTCTCTCCGTTTCCCCACATTTCATAAATAAGGAAAGTGAGGGTTAGAGCAGCAAAGTAAGTGGTTTAAGATCACGCGGCTAGTGAATGGTCAAGGCAAAGATGCAACCAGATCTGTCTAGCGTATTGATACATTTTTTTAATCTGCTGTACCATATCATTACTTAAATATTTAGAGCTGAGCACGGAAATGAAAGGAGACTGATAAAGAAAGGATACACGCAAAACATGCATTTTTTACATACTTGAAACAAATAATTTTAAAGACACTTATCTTCTTAATAGAATATATTACAACCTGAAGTTATTTGCTCATATATTTTTCATCTACTAGAAGGTAAGGCTCATGAGAAGAAGGATTTTATTACTTTTGTTTATTGGTATATTCCTGGTGCCAAGATAAGTACACAACATTTAGTAGATTCTCAAAGAATATCTGTTGAATGAAAAAGTAAATAAATGAATGAATGAGCGGGTCAGGATATACGCATATTCCTTTGGAAAACTAGGAGCATAGAATGGTATCCTGAAATAATTCTTAAAACTATCCAAACTTTCCCGAATATTTCCAGGAAAAGAGATATCAAACTGCATAGGTTATCTAATTCCTTGTTTAAATATATCAATAATTATCATTAATCTATACTAAAGGCTATTCTGTTTTTATTTTAAGTTTTGATCTCTATGATAGCAAAGATAATATTTTAACCACAGCAACCTTTTAAATACTTAGTAAGAAACATTATATACTTATTATTTATTTTATCTAAGATGAAAGTCACTTGTTTCTTCATCTTTTAAAAAAAGGCTAATTTCCAGATAAATTACCCTTCTGGGTGCCCTGTTCTGTGTGTAGTCCAGTTTTTCAATAATTTTTTAAAATGTTCCAACTTGGTGACATGAATATAATATAGTACTCCATATGTTGACTGGCTTGTCCAGAGCAAAGTAGTATAGCTGCCTCCCATGTTTTGAGAAATGTATCCTGTTAATCTACCACTAAAAATAATATTCCATTGCAGTCATATTCTGTTGTTGGTTCAAGTTGAACAGAAAGGGAACTAAAAGCATTAAGTAGTTTTCACAAAAATTGTTCTTACATTCATTGTATACAAGTCTACTGATATTTTAAAACTTCATTTTGAGTTAAACCGTGGACAATTAGCACAAGTCCAACCATATCTATTTTGCTCACCACTTTATCTGTAAGTGGAGGCACAGTAACTGTAATAGTGACATGCGATGACAATAACAATAATGGGTAATATGTATGAGCACTTGTGTTCCAGGTACAGAACGCATATTAGATCAAATGATTGTTTCATCACTGAATTGGCTCCTGGTTTGCTAGTGGGACTTCACCATGTCCAGCTTTGGCTACACATTTAAAATTCCAGGTTTAGTATGATGGTGGGAAACACGGGGTGGATTTTGGAATGCCTCCCCCCCTTTTCCACAACTGTTCTCCAAAGGCGTTCTCTCTGTACATTTCTAGGCCTACTATCAGGAGAGTCCCAAGATCCATTTAGCAGAAAACCATGGTGTCTCTTAAGACTTTGGCTCAGAATTTCTTATCCATTGGCCAAATCTTCACATGTCCAAACTCAAACTCAATGGAGTGGGGAAATATACCCCACTCATGATCATGCACTGCCAGGAACACGGCAGGAGAGAAAACTGAGAAAAACAATTGAATCTACTACAGTGATGAATAGGAGGAGAATATGGTAGGGTAAAACATTCCATTGTATCTTGACTCCTTGGGCTCCTGCAAACCACTGTGAGTAGAACGTGCCTTGGGTAGCTCCTGGCCCTAGGAGTATGTGGCGACATACAGAGCCTGCTTGCAAGTAACCTGAACCCTGGGACCAAGAACAGCCAGTCCACAACCTTCAGTAGAACCATCCCAGACAAACCAAAGACCTGTGAGAAAGACAGTAGATACTGGTGGTTACAGTATACTGAATTCTAGAGTGGTTTGTTATATAGTATTATAGTAACCTATAGCTGATTAATATACTTACACTAAATTTGGGGGTAAATGTCAAAATAAGAGATAATAAAAAACAAAGTTTAGGAAGATATCCGAAGAGTCACACAAGAGAGATCTTTCCTGTTTGTTTATTTATTTATTATTTATTTTTGTTCTTAGTACCCTATTTTATTTATTTATTTTTATTTTAAAGATGTGGAGTGCAATTCAGGATTAGATATACAAGTGGCCATCATACAGGGAAAGTTTGGGCCTCCCTTTGGTTCCTACTTTGCCTGGTTTGAGATCAGGTACCCTTATGAATGTTACGTAGGCCCCCTGGCAGTTTCTCCTACTGCCAATCCCTTTCTTAGAGTATTATGGTAAATGTTCAGGGTTCGTTTATGAGTGAGAAGATGTGATACTCTGTTCTTTGTTTTTGTGATAGATCACTGAATATGACCGACTCTAAATCCAACCAAGATGCTGCGAAGTCCATGTGTTTGTCCTTCTTTATGGCTGTGTAATATTCCATTGTGTATATATACCACCGTCTGTGGGCTGTCTCCCCACTCTCTCAATGGTTTCTTTTGCTTTGCAGAAGCTTTTCAGTTTGATGAGGTCCCACTTGTCTAAACTCTTATGGCTTGAGCCTTTGTCCTTCTTTATGGCTGGGTAATATTCCATTGTGTAGATGTACCACATTTTAAAATCTGGTCCAATTTCAATGGGCAGCACGGTTGGTTTCATGCTTTTGCTATTGTAAATAGTGCTGCAATGAACATGTGTGTGCAGGTGTCTTGTTTGGAGAATGATTTGAGTTCCTCTGGGTGTATTCCCGGTAGAGGGATTGCTGGATCATATGGAAGGTCAATGTCTAGTTCTTTTAGAAATTGCCACACTGCTTTCTAAAGAGGTTACACGAGTTTGCATTCCCACCAGCAGCATAAAAGCATTCTTTTTTCTCCGGGTCTGCACCAGCATCTCTTGTTGTTTGTTTTATTAGTGACGGCCATTCTTGCAGAGGTTAGGTGGTATCTCAATGTGGTTTTGATTTTCTCTGATGGTTAGTGAAGCTGAACACTTTTTCATGTGTCTGTTGGCAGCCCATATATCTTCTTTTGAGAAGTGTCTATTCGTTTCTTTTGCCCACTTATTAATGGGGTTGTTTTCCCTTCGGCATGTTTGAGTTCCTTGTAGATACTGGATGTTAAGCCTTTGTCATATATACAGTTTTCAAATACCTTTTCTCAGTCTGTGGTCTGTCTCCCCACTCTCTCAATGGTTTCTTTTGCTTTGCAGAAACTTTTCAGTTTGATGAGATCCCACTTGTCTAAAATCTTATAGCTTGAGCATTTGGGGTGTTGATCAGGATTTGGTTACCAGTTCCAATCTCTATAAGGGTGTCTCCTACAGTTTTTAAGATTATATAATTTGGGGTTTTACATTTAGGTCTTTATCCATTTAGAGTTGATTTTTGTGTATGGCGATAGGTAGGAATCCAATCCCAATCTTCTGCATGTAGTCAGCTTGTTTTCCTAGCACCATTTACTGAATAGGTTCTCCCCTCCCCAGAGGTTGTTAGTGGAGGCTTTGTCTAAGATGAGTTGGTTGAGAAATTGAGGTTTTGCTTCCAGAATGTTTATCCTATTTCATTAGTCCATGTGCCTATCTTGTACCAATGCCAGACTATTTTGATTATTGTAGTCTTATAGTAAAGCTTAAAGTCTGGAAGTGTGGTACCTCCTGCTTTGTTAATCTTGGTTGAAATTGTTTACCTTTGAGGACTTTGTATATTGGACTCCAGTCACTTCTAGCTTGTGTTTCTGCTGCCATTCTGATGGTTTTTCCCAGTAGGCATTCTGACCTTTCTCTCTTGCTGCATTTAGGATATTTTTCGTGCCGACTTTGTGTAAGTGAATTACTGTGTGTTTAAGGGTTGGTCTTCTCATTTGATGTCTTGTGGGGGTTCTCTGTATCTCTTGTGTTTGAATGATCACATCTCTGGTGAGATGGGAAAGTTTTCTTGGATAACTTCCTGGAATATTTGCTCCAAGGTGTTCTCCATTTCTCTTTCTTCTTCTAGGATACCAGTCAGCTGTAGGTTTGGCCTCTTGATAGAATCACACATCTCTTGGATGCTTTGTTCTTTCTTCTCAGTGTTCTATGTTTTTTACAGATCAGGTTGATTCCATGTTTTGATCTTCAATTTCTGAGGTTCTTTCTTCTGCTTGATTAATTCTGCTTTCCATGCTTGTCATCTTGTTATTTATCTACTGGATGAAATTTTTTATTGCCAAAATCTCAGTTACAAGTTCTTTCAGTGTTGCATCTTTTCTTTCTTGACGCTTACTCACTCTTCTCAACTATTCTCTAATCAGTGTCATATTCTGCGGCCAGTCATTGATGACTTCCATTGTGTGGACTCTGAGTTCCAATTTTTCAGGCGTTTTCACTTTGTAACACTGGGAATTACCTGTGTTTCTCTATTGATTTTTCCTCATTTGTGACAAATCTCTTTCTTTTCTCTTTAGTTCTGTTATTCAGTGGCAGTGGGTAAGGCTTCCACTTCTGATGTTTGCTCAACCCTCTATTTTTCCTTGATCAGAGCTGTGGATTTGCTCTATTGTGAAACAGTGCTGTGGGTAGAAAACTTTGCTGTCTCTTGTCGATTTGGGAGTCAAATAAGGTGGAGAATGGGGAGCTAGGATTCAGAAACTACTTGCAAATCACAATGTTCACTGATTGTGGCATGGGTTCTCTGAGACCCACTCCTCACCTCCACTCTATATGGCAATTCAATGTGTACATGTGTTTCCCCAGAGTCCAAGATACAGAAGCAGCAATCAGAAGAACAGAGAAAAGTAGAATGAAATGAGATGGATAAAAATTAAAATTGAAAATTAAAAAATACAGAACAATAGCAGCAGAAATCAAATCAAAACACACACACACACACACACACACACACACACACACACACACACACACCAAAACAAGCTGGAATAGCAACAAAACAAAACAAAAAACAACAACAAAAAATGGAAAGTCAAACACACACACCACGCCCAACCCAAAATGAAAGGAGAAAAAGAAATAAAAAGAAATTCAAATAGAACCCTCACACATGTATTTATACACACATTGAACTAAAAAAAGAGAAGAACAAAAAAAGCAAAAAACAAAAACAAAAAACAACTCTGAAAGATGAACACTCACTCAGTCCTTCACGTACACACATGAACAGAAAACAAAAAAAATGAAAGAAGAAAGAGGGGGGAAAGGGATGTGTAGGGGATGCAGATCCAACCCTCACATACATATTGATGCACAAAGGAAAAATATAAAAAATAAAAAACCTCTCTCTTGTGGCAGTTTCTGTAATTGTTCCTCTCAGCTGCTCCTCTGCTGTCTCCTGTAGAGCTTTGGCCTCATTCACAATCTCCCCAGTGTCTGGCCCAGTAAAGCAGGAGGGGGCAGCGGAGGTGGGTGGGGCTCAGTCCTCCCCTCCCACTCTAGTATGGACCAGAGATTCCCTCCAGCCGGGGACTGTAGGATTGTCTCTTCTCCAGGTACCTGCAGGGGGAGGAGGAGCACCACAGCCAGGTTTATCCTGGTGTGGAGTCCTCCTATTGCAGCTGACATCCAGGCTCCACCTGGGTTTGTTCCTCTCAGTCATGCCCCAGCAGTGTGAGTCTGAAGCTCAGAAGATCACTGGGGAGGAAGGGGGTTGGGTCAGCCCCGGATTACCCTCTGGTCTCTTTGGAGGTCTTCCTTGTCCTTTTCTCCCTCTGTCCCATGACTGAATCAGGGTAGGGAGTTGGGCGCCTGAGACTCAGCACTCATCCTGTCCCTCTGGAGTTTGTGCTTTTGGAATCCTCCCTCTGGGTTATGACCAACCACTGAGGAGTTAATCTGGTCACAGAGATTGGGTGGGGTCTGTTGCTCCATGGTGAGCAAGCCAGAGCACTGTCCTGCCCGGTTTTCAAGATGGTGGCGGGGTGCCCTTCTTGTCTTCTCTGGTGTGACTCTGCCTCTGGGCTCCCTCCACAACTCTTGCTGCCAGTGTCCAGCCAGGTTCATAGTGGTGAGTCAAAGCTGGAGCTGGCAGTCTCTCCCCATAGCTTCTTTGCAGGAAAACTTTTGTCAGTTTAAAAAAGAATGGCACTCAGCTTCTGTGACCCGGGAAGCCCTAGGGACCAAGTAGAGCAGTTGCAGCACCGGCTGTTTCACCAGGAGAGCCCTGACCGCTTGCTCAGTCAAGTCCCTCTCAGTCAGTCAGCCACTCACACACCCATTTACTCACCGACATGTACGCACAATTTTCCATACTCTCACTCACTCACACTGGGACTTGCTTGGACCCACTGGCTCCACTGCCATCTTCCTGAGAATCCCTGAGCCTCCCTTTTTAAAAGTTGCGAGAGAAATCAAAGTCCGCCTTTGCCTTCAATTCCTGGCCTCCTTTCAAGCACTGGATTAAATTTCTTGTTATCGCTCTTGATATTAAAATTTTAGTTTTTAGGGTCCCCACTAATGTGAGTAGTGAATAACAAAATGTCTAGCAGCAAAGGAATAGTCTAGTTTTCTTAAATAAAGATAAATTGGGAAATAAAGGAAAGACATAGACAGCTTGAGATTCAGTCGGCATGAATCACAATTTCCAGTAAAATCCTGTGTGCCTCTCTGTTAGGCTTAAATGTCAGCAGTTCATTTGTAGAGTATAAGGTATCTGCTTTTGATATCCCAATCACATGCCATGAAAAAGATAATACAGACTTGGAACAAGGGAAAAGAGGCAGACAACTTTCTTCTCTCGGAAAAAAATTCTGAAACATGCTGTGAGTTGCAGCTTCCTTTTGGATATCTATTTATGCCCATCTTACGAGGAGAAGCTGAATGGAAAATCTGATCCACTATTAATACTGGGAAATTAGAAAGTTACTCTTCAATGCTTGTATGAATATATAACTAATGAGAAATAAATTCAGTTGCATTCTTTTAACTCCTGCCCTCCCCGCCTCCCCACCCCCAAGAGTGACGGCTCTAATTCAGCATGACCCGCTGTCAGCCCAGGAAATTTCCACCCTGAGATTTTTCTAGCAGAATCAAAATAAGTCATAGTCAGAAACAAATAAAGGTTTTTTTTTATTCTAATGAAAGTGCTTGAAACTGTTTAAATTCTGTCTTAAAAAGTTGCAAAGTGCTTGGCTAATGATTTCCATAGTGTCACTTTTAAACTATGTTGGCACGCTCTGTGAACAGTACATACATTTACTGTGCACTTATTAATAAAAAGGCTTTATATTTCTTGGAACAGAGTATCCTTCAGAAAGCAAAAATTCATCCCCACACACTGACATTATACAGCTTATTAGGGGTGATAGACTTAGGCCTGGGTAGTCCTTGGCCTAGCAGTAGATGGGAAAAAAGAGGAATTTGGAACAGGCTGGTCATTCAGGCAAAATGGTGGTGTGACTTCCAGGCAGAAGAAACACGGGTGGGTTTTGGAAACAGCTACACTCTTTTTTCCCCAGCTGGGTTAGCAGCACATTCCCCAAAGATCCTCTTTCTGTACAATTCTAGGTCTACTCTAAGGATAGTCCCAAGTTCCATCCATTTTCTCTTTATTGTTTTTCACCCTGAAGTATATTATATAAGGCTGTTGAGGAAAACCCAGCAAAAAGACAAGAACAACACATTCTGGAGATGGGGTTGCACACGAGGTACGGCTTCATAATCCGGTCAGTTGTTAGTTATATCACAGGAGATGAAGAAACAAGTAGGGAAATATCAACGCCCCATCACTGGGAGAATGGAAACAAGCTGGAAGAGGAAGGAACCCACAGATAATCCAAAGTACAGTTAAAGCAAAAGCAGTATCAAACGGATTTAATCAAAACATTTATTTAGGCCATACATTTGGGGACACATTCACTATCCTTTACATATCTCTCAAAAGTATCAAGGTACTATACATTTAGTTCAAAGACTTTAAATTTCAAATAAGTGCATTCATAAATAATGAGCCAAAGGTTTTCTGTTAGTCTGAACTGTTTGCATTTTAAAGGATTTTTTCTCTATTTTGTAGTAAGAGCTGAGCAAGGTGGAATCCGAGTCCAGGCAGTCTTTCGTTCCTCAGCGAATCCCTCCAACTTCACTGCCAACAGAGTGGCTTTGCCTGGGTTGGGTGCTGACTCTGCAGTTCACTCTCAGAGGATAGATGTAAGCCAAAGTCAGCTTAGAGTCAAGACTGAGCTCACCTTCCCACTCCATCGGCACCTAGCAGAGAAACTCGCATGTAGCAGAGCCTTCATCAACGCTTGAGTGAGAGCATGAATAAGACCGTTAGACAGGAGAGGAGTGCTGGCATTTGAGGCGTGCAATCAACTACCCTGCTCTGCTCTCTTTGGTTTACAAACTATCTGAGAAGCAGGACACAAGAGTAAGCCAGGTGGAAAAGAGAACAATTCCCAATAAAGCTAATCAGGTCAAGTCCAGCCTAAGTCTGTGAGGAAGTAGACTCCCTAATATTGATTCTCAGCCTTGAAAAAAGTTACCTCTCCAAGGACAAAGGGTGCTGGACCCCTGATGCCTTTTCTCGTGGTGTATACATATCTAGTTTCTTTCTGATTTACCCATCAAATAGACTCTTCGGTCTTTTTGAAGAGAAATAAATGAGGGAGTGGAGAGACTAAAAGAATCCCGTATGAGTGGGAGTCCTCCACATGGAAGGCAACATTAAGAAGGCAGAAGGGCTCCCCATCGCCCCGTCTCCCTCTTTCTCAACCTCCCAACAAGAAGTACTGTGGCAGGACTGGTGGGAGCAGGAGCACTTTGTGACACCGAAAAAGTGTCCACTGTGACTTTGTGTTTCAGACAGTAAATGCCTATGTTTTTGTCAACTTTTTGATAATTTGTAATTATTTTTTCCCAAAAGGTGGGAATACAAGATTTATTGAGAGGACCAAAAAAGCTCCCACAGTGGGGAGGGATCTGAAGGGGTTGCCCCCAAATTTTTAAAGTTTACAAATGTGTTGTCTCATTGTTCGCCTCCACGAATTAGCATGAATCTATCCCCAGGTAATTCAGTTGACCCTGATTTACCAACTGCCCTTCAAGTACAGAGATGAATTCTGAGCACACACTGTTTCTTAACGGAGACATCATTGATTGAAGCCACTGATGGAATTACACATGAATCATGGGAAAAATCCAAATTTCAACTTAATTTGGAAGCTATCTGGGGATTTGTCAAATATGGTAGGCTATAGGAAGACTTTGGTTAATTCTGTACATAACGATATTTTAATACCAAAAACACGCAGAGGCAAATTTTCAAAACACGCAGATATAGATTTGCATTGCACTTCCAAGAAAAACAGAACCTCACAAAAATACAAATTTAACTGACTTTTAGGGTCAGAGTCTTAGAAACTACCAAGCAGCATATGGTTCCCATCAGAATAAAACTGAGTCTGGTAGCCAAAAATTCACCCTTGAATTGTCAAATGGTTTAAACGCCACTGAGAATATGTTTAAAATTACTAAATTATAATCAAGGAAAAGTTTTTACCCTATTTCACTTCTTAAAATTGATTTTTTTCTGGTTTTATTTATTTTAAAATGACTGAAACTTATTTCAAATATTGATAAATGACTGAAAGTTGTCCATTGAAATTATCTAAATAAAATTTAAAAATTACAAAGTTATAGCTATCTGGAAAACCTAGACACTGGATATAAATGGCTTAAAAGAGAAAAAGCAAAAAAATTAAACAGTCAGGCCTAACTATTATATGTAGAGAATTAAAGTTTCCCATGGAATTGTTTTATTCTGGAATTTAAGCTCAGTCAGTGGAAACTTCTGCTAGAAATCACACATTTGATATAAATGTATGAGCAATTCTGTTTCTAATTTTAGCTATATTTCTTATGAAAAAATATAAAAAGTCATTTAGACATTTTCTAAGCCCATCTACTATGAGTGAGTTCTGATTTCACATGGGTCAGTCACAAACAGCCATTTCCCAATAGTTTAGACCATCACTTCCTTGCATTTTTTTCCCTATGATGTTCTTGTTTTCATGAAGGCAGCATAATAACCTCTGAAAATTTGTATATGTCCTTATCAATCTGTAGTACTATATTATTAGATAGCATGTATTTTTGTCCAATCTTATTTTATAAGATAGTTTTAAGGAAAAGTTTATATGGAAAGTCTCATGCATACAAAAATACTTAGAACATTACAGAACTAAAACTTCTCCATGACGACACTTCCTCACTTTTCCAATCCTCTCACCTCTCCCTCTGGTTTTTCCAGCACTCTACTCATGACTACCTGTGCCATCTCCCAATGTGTGTATCGACTCGGAAAGCCTCTCCTCCAAACTAACAGGCTTCTCACACTGCATTGGGAACCTACATGTTCTCTCTTCACCCATAGTCAATCCTGCTTTGTACTTTTTAAGGTAATATTTTTGCGGGAAGCCATGTTGTTATCTGAAACTCACCTGTTGGAAACGAGACTCATCGCTTTTCCCTCACACTGTCTTTCCACTCCGACTCTGGGCAGCACTCAGTGACACTATGTATGCGTCTCTCAAGCCTTGCGGTCATCTTTTCCCTCAGCCTTTCCTCGTCCACATCACTCCATCTGTCTCACTACGCCTAACGTATCAACAAACAACCAAGGTTTTGTGACATTCCCCCCATGGCTCAGTTCTCTGGCATATCAACTCTTCTACAGCAGGGAGCACCAAAAAGGTACTTGTTGAGGATACAAATGTTAATTCCACTAGCACAGAGATCACTCTGAATAGAAACCGAGTTATGACGAGCTTGGTTTTATTACTCGTTAGCTTGACGAGGTTTCTACCTTGTGCCAAAATAACCATCCCAACGATGGATTATTAATAGCCTGATAAACATAGGATGCTTACCTATTTATTTTAGTTTGAGGGTATGAAGTTATCAATCAATACGCATAAAGCATCTGGACCAATTCTATAGCAAATACTTTGATATTTCTTTAGAAGAACTCTCAAGGTGCAGTTTCTTGTTCTGGTTTCTTGAACTGCTCATATACTTTGGTAGTGGTATAGCTTTTGATACTCTTACTGGCATCTATGATTTTTCAACCCTGGTGGTACTGTGGTACAAATATGGTGACACTGGCTTTTCATATTCCTTCCCTTAATCCCATCTCCTCATTCCTGTTCCTGCCTGCTAGTTGATTTAAGAGCCCTGCTATCTTATGAGACAGTTTTAAATTTATCCTTGTCTAGAAGCAGAAGGATGGATAAAACAGATTTGAAGAATCTTCCACTTCTAGAAATTGTGTTTATTTGTTTATTTTAAACATTATTTGATAAGTAATTTCAGTAATTCTGTGCTAGTGTAACCATATGACAGACAAAAAGTGCAAGCAAAATTTTAATACATTAACAAACTATAGATTATGCAAAGAGAAGATAGTTGTATACAACTTACACATAACAATTCAGTTTATACATTTATAGTCCTTGCTTTCCTTTGAATACCATTTCTTTGTCAAATGATATAAAAACTTCACTAAAATTAAGCGAGGTCATATAACTATACTTTAGTTGATTGAAAGATATGCAGATGATTTTAACTGAACAAAATGATGACTGTTCTTACTAACACGACTCATTAGTCAGCTAACAGTGTAGTAATCAGTACTAATTGGCCACCAGCCTCTTTCTTATGGTCACTTACCAGTTAAAATGTTAGCTTTGATTTGCAGCATAGGAAACATAAATTGAAAACTATTTATTCTAACTACAGGTTGCAGTGAATTACAGTGACCCACATACTACTGGTTTGTTTGTTAACATTTCTGTGAGATACCCTACCAAGTCCTGTGGTATTTCCACCTTTTAAAGATGAATCAATGTTTTGTAGACTTCCATGTAAAATTAATTATCATATAAGTGGTAGATCAGATGGAAGAATTAAAAATGCATTTTGATGGTACTGTCGCCCCACTTAAGAAAAATAGAAGGAAGGTTTTTATTCAAGCCTGTAAACTACTCCCTATCGGCTGTCATGTCATTGAATATCTTAAGTGTCAAAACAGAAATGTTCAGAGCATTGCAAAGGACTAAGTCATCAAGACACATTTATCTTAGATCATCAACTTTTCTGTCTCTGACATGGAAATAGAACAAAGCCATGGGTGAAAGGGTGCAGAAGGAGGGATTATTGTTCCTTCTCCTATCATGGCAATCGGCATGTTTATGAACATGTGTGGAGGCCTGGAAAGAGAATGGGGAGGGGGGGAAACAAGGAAATTTAAGTCTGTGCCTTTGGCTTAAGTCCTTTGAGCTGTAGGGCCCAGGAAATGCTATCAGCAGGGCTTCCAAGGGGTCTTTTTCTTTATTCACCCGAGGGGCTATCGTGATGTAAAAAAAATGCCCAGGAAGGCACCCCCCCTACACACAGACATTTTTTTAATGAGTCTTTTATGCAAACCTACACACAAATTTTATATTAGGCAAAGCTCTTAGTTTTACAGAGAAGTCCACAGCCTCCACGAACACCCCATTCCAGTGTTTAACAACCGTCATGAAGTTCTGCCTTATCCTGTAAGGTCATTCTTTCTCCCTGCTCTGTGCTCGGAGGCGACTGAGAACATCTGGTCCTCATTCCTAATATAATGACATTTCCTGCTCCAGAGTTCCTTCTTAAATCACCCTCAACCTTCTCTTCTTTAGGCTAAATTCCAGCTCACTCACTCTTCTCCAGAGCCATGTGCCAAGCTGTCAGTATCCTTGCCCTGCTCTGGCTTCAAGAGCCGCTCGCCTCTGGCCCAAGCTGGTTCCCTGGCTGAGAGGAGCAGACTTCCCCACCTGCCCCCTGGAGAGCATTTACAGCAGCATCACCCACCGTCCACTCTGCAAGCCACTGGCTGCATTCATTGCAAACACGCGTGAGAACAGGGAGCTATTTCATCTCAGAAGGGACATTCCTTTCCATCCACTGGCTTTCTGTCTCGGTCCCGGGGGAAGACGGCACAGCACAGCGGGCCTTGGGAGCCAAGTGGTAGACAGCTGTGGCTCGGGCTTCCAGCGGTCACCCCACTCCGGAGGGACTGGAAGGTCAGGGGAGCACGGGGCACCGCAGGCAGTTCACGTGGCTTGGAGGAGGAGGTGACCAGCCCTCATAAAACACCGTCTGCCGGACATGCCATTGGGACTGGCACGCTAATTGAAAACAGCAGGCGTGGCTCTGCGGCTCTTTGACTTCAGCCCTGGCTTAGAATAACTTTTCCTTCCACAGGAAAGGCAGTGCTCAGCCCCTAAAGCTGCACTGTCTTAAACAAACAAGAAAAAGCGAACAGATCACTGCTCTAGGAGAAGATAAAGAAACGTTTCTCATTTTCTTTTTTCAAGGAGATGCTTATCCCATTCAGTTTCTTTTTTTCTCCCCAGTTGGGCCTGAACTTGACATTGCTAGCCACAGATATTTTGTCATCTGAGGACGGAACGTATCTATCAATTCAAGTTATTTTTCATGAGCGCCCTGTTATTTTTACCGCCGTTTAATTTTCTTTTTAGCATCAAAATAACACAGGCACATAGCGCGACCGTTCCGTATTATTTGGATGGAGTGGCAGCAAACCGCCACCTCACCCCACCCCATTTATATTTTCCAGAAGCGACTAGTGTGTGCTCTTTAAGGTCGATCCTTCGTTACTTACCTCTGTTCCTTCAGATCATAGCCTTCGTGTTAGTTTTGGCTTCTCAAATTTGGGCCTTGCGTATTGACTTTCTATCATGGAAAATGAGCACTTCATGTTTTTTCCTCCACCTGGTCCTCGTGTCTTCCATCTCACCAGCCTCTCGGTACAGCTCCGTCATGCTGGTGGTGAAGCAAGTGCATTCTGGCGGAGGACATCCTCTCCAGTCTCCTGAGAAGCTGTATAAGAGTGACTTTTTTTTAGATCTTTCAGGTTTAAAAACACCTTTATGTTGCCACGTTTAATAAACCAGTGTTTTGGTTGGTATCAAATTCTAGGTTGGTGTGATTGCCACGCAGAATTGTGAGGGCTTTGCTCCGTTGTCAGTCAGTTTCCAGTGTTGCTTTTAGAAGTATAAGTCCATTCCGATTGTGAATCCTTTGTATGTTAATCTATTTTCATACAGGATTTTCGTTTTATCCGTGGTGTTCTGATTTCTACAGTGACATGCCTTGGTAGCGTCCCTTATCAACTCTGAGTCAAGCACTTACTGGGCTCTTTCAGTGTTGTGAAATTATCTCACATTATTTAACTCTACAATTTCTCCCACTCCTTAGATTGAAGCTTAAATTTCAGCAGTCATATATTTTAGTTTCAGGACTTGTTTTATTTTGTTTTGGGATGATTTTAAGGTAGAAAATATCTATGAATGCTTGGTTTATTTGTTAGGGACCTATTCTTGCTTCATAAATGCTACGTTTTCTCATATTTTTGATGATAGTGATTATTCGCTTTTATTTAAAATTCTCCTCTCCCCCTAAAGACTCTGGATCTCCAAGTCGTGTGCATTCTATCTCTTCTGGAATATTTCTGAGTTTTAGGCTAGCAGATTTCTCCCAATGTTGACAATCATCAACTGCTCTTAAGCAGTAAAAATGATGACACAAATAAAATGATTGTAAACTCAGTTCTCCCTGCACGCTTCACTCCTTGTATGCTCTGACGGGCCCATTTTATTGGGGGAAGCCTGGAGATTGTTACTGGGATGGATAAATTCCCCAGAGATTTTAGTCTTCTGCTTGAGCATAGGAGTCTGCTGGTATTCTGGAAGCCACGTAGCAGAAGAAAACCGGGGCCTTGATATTGAGTATGAAAATTTTCATTGAATTCTGTTCCCTGTAAAAACGCTTAAGTCTCATCCTTTCCTGGTATCCCTGGTGCATGTCTGTTTTATTTCTGCAGAGGAAAAACACCCTGTAAGAAGCTGGAGAGGGAGACGGGCAGCTGCAAGGAGGAGGGAAAGGCTTGGTCAGGGCTAGTCGTTACTCAAATTTGTGAACAATTCTCTTTCCAGTCTCACCTTTCAGCACTTTCACAGGTACCTGACCACCTTACAGGGTCATTTGGGGCATTTTGGCATGGACGAGGTTGCGGCTTTTTTTTTTTTTCCACCGCCGGCCTCACAATTCTGTTTCCTGAGTCGTACGGTGTCGGTCACCACGTCTTCTGCTTTTGAGCTTTCCAGATGTTCTTGCTGTCACATCATTTCCAGTTCTCGTTGACCTAGATCTCATTTAGCAAGTTCAACTTTGTTACTTTAGAGAGTTTTGAGAATGAGTGAAGGAAAATCTGTCAGTTTCAGGTGCCCTTTTACCTGGAAGTCACCTGGGTTACTATTCGTTCTTTCACTTATTCTTTTAAAAAGTCTAAACGAGGGACTCAAATGAGCAGGTCATGCAGGACTGCTTGTGGAAGTGACTTGAATCCACAGATTCTGTTACTACTTACTACATTACATCTACCTGATTCACAGATGTATTTTACCTCCTTGAGTTTTGTAAAGAATTGAGCATGTAATCCCTATAAATGGAAGTGGCTTTTAATTCCAGCCCTACAATTTTCTAGATAGTTGGCTTTGGACAATTAGCCTAACTTCCCTAAGTTTCAATTTTTTTATCTCTAAAATTAGGATAAAACAACTCTCCTATATGGCTGTTGCAAAAATGGATGTATCGTATTTGAAGTTTGTGGTTACTACTTTACCACTTCCCCAAAATTGTTTCTCTAAACTTTTGCCTTATATTTGGTCTGTTTACTGTATTTAGAGCTACAGCTATAACTTTTGATCAAAGTCAAGCAAATTTCCAACAGATATTGACTGTAAATAATACACTTGGACCTTTAATACTATTTAATGAGAACATCCTTGAGACCAAGCACAGTCTAGCACTGTTTATGTATTATCCCATCTCATTAAACACAACCCTGTGAAGAAGATGTTATCCTCATTTTACAGAAGAAAATATGAAGTTTAACTCTGGCAAATACCTTGGAAAAAGATATTCCAAATATCACCTTTGTTACAGAAGTAACAAAAATGTTTTTTTAATAGAAAAATTTAGAAGAGACTTTCAAATGTAAGATTATTGCTTAATGCTGCAATTTTACTTCTAGTATCTTAAACCTCACATACATGTAAATGTGCATATACATACATATGCCATACATGTGAATAGAAAAGTCTGAGAAAACGCACATCAAATGGTTAAACTTACATCAAATAGTTACCTCTGGGAGCTGGTAAGGCACAGGTTTCACCTTTCATTTCATCTCTTTATTGTTTACATTCTATAAACATATATTATTTTTTGCAAAACATGGATTTATTTATTCATTTTGAAATTATTTTATTTTAAAAATGTGGTGTACAAATGAGGGTTAGGTACATACATGGTGATCATACAGGTAAAGCATGGGCACCCTTATTGATGTTATGTGCTCTCCCCTCCCCTGGCAGCGTCCCACTACTGCCAATCCCTTCCTTATGTTACTATGATAAATGTTCAGGGTCCACTTATGAGTGAGTCCATGTGGTGCTTGGATCTTTGCTTCTGTGGTAAAGAACTGAGTCTTATAGACTCTAATTCCATCCAGGTTGCCGCAAAGTCCATAATTTTGTTTTTCTTTCTTCCTATTCCATCCTGTAAAGGTACCACGTTTTCTTTATCCAGAAAACATGCTTTTAAATGGTGAGTTTAAAAACCTCTGTGGAGTTCATTAGAATCTGCATAAGCATACTGAATTACGTTAAGTGTAGCCTGACTTACAGTGGTTTGACTTATCGTTTTTTGACTTTAAAATGGGTTTATTGGGACAGGGCCCCACCATGCATTGAGGAGTACCTGACTGTGAAGCTCCCTGAAGATCTTCGCAGTGTTTTAGCAACACTGTAGCCATTTCTCCTGCTTCACCTGCCTCACTCGCTAAGTCTTTCCTTGCTGTAGTTTCCTTTCTCTCTTTGGAAGTTTCTCTGAACCCTTCAATACCGGGAAAAGGATGACTTTATTTAAAAACGATGCAGTGTTATCAGCCACATCACGCTCAGGTCTGCTGAAGGAATTAGACACCATATGATTTCAGTTTTAATTCTGTAAAATAATACAACAGATGTAGAAGTGGTGTCTGTGTTGTATTTAACTTTATAATATGGCAACTGAGCTGCTCTGAAAAGGCCTGGCTCTGCTCCCGCAGGTAGCTAAAAATTCATGAGAATAACAGCATTTTAAAAGTGCACAAACCGGTTTCAAGCGGAAGGGAAATTCCAAGTTGGCAAATATGGAGAAAGAACTCCAAGCCGGATCAAGACGGAGGGAGAGGCAGCTGGGACTATGGAGACCGCAGGGGCTGGGGTTCCAGGGACTGGATTTGAGGGCTGGGAGGTGGGCTGTGAATGCTCAGGTGGGAAGAGGAAAGGTCTTAACACGGCAGGCTTTGAAGTCTGAGTGGAAAGGCGTCTTGCTTCGCTTTCTCGCTTGAAATCCGACAGTGCCTTGCTATAACATAAATCAGAATTAAGCCCACATCCCTTAGCATGGTGCACAGAGCTTTTAATAATCTGAGCATTTCCCTGTTAGATTTCTGCCTCACCCCTTTCCACCTGGTCCCTGAAATGACATACAGCCTTAATGAGCTATGCACAAAACCACAAATAGGCTACACACTCTTGAGTCTTTGCCTATCAAAGATCCTCCCATACCTAGGATCACTCCTGTTCTCTTGCCTGGATAACTTTGACTCCTACTTAAGACTTTTCCTCAGGGTCCTCTTATCCTTCCCGAGCCCACATCCTTCAAATCCGGAAAAAGTAACTGGCTCATAGTCAGGATTCATTCATATTTTGTTAAGGGAAGGAACAAATGACTCCCACATGCCTTAGTAGCAGATCTCTATCATCACATTAATTACTTTATATCTTAAGAATCTCTTTAGGCTCTGTCTCTCCCTTTAGGCATATGGAGAGCAAGGTATATTGTCTGTGTTTACTTAGATCCTCCAGTACTTGGCAGTGAGTGCAATGTAGAACAGACCTTTGATGCAAACTTGAGGAAAAATTAATCACAGAAGTATAGTTACTCTGAGGAGAACTGAAGCAAAATCCTAATAGTGTCATGTGTGCATGCCATGGATATTCATGGGTGGGGACCCGTGTAATCCTTACCTGTGTTATTTGAATTTTATTTTTTGTCACCTGCTAGTAGTAATGACCTAAAGCAAATACTTGATCCTCTTTTTGCTTTAGTTTTCTTGGGTGATAAATGCAAGTAATAAACCCTATTCCACCATTCTTTCAAGGATATGCGGAGGCTCAAATGAAACTTGTAAGAATCTGTAACTGATGGAAATTATAAAGTGGCTTACAAATATGGAGCATGGTTAAGCTTTTTTCCATTTAAAAAAATATTATTGATTTACTTGCTTATGCTCCCAGAAAAAATACAAGTAGGTAAATCATTATAGCTATACTTAGCAGCACAACAAGAATCACAACTAGATCGTCTAGTTATTGACCTCCTTCCAAGTCAACCTAAGTCCCCTGGGTAATACTAAACGATACTATCACTTATTGGACAGAAATACCCGAATCATTCTGAAGGTTAGCAGGGCCTTTTGGGGGACACTGTAAGTGAAACATGTGATACTACCGGGAAGAAAGGAAGTGATGTGTTTATATTTAGCAGTTTAGTACCTTGGTTTCATTCAGCATTGTATTGATTTCGCTTAAAAATTATTTATTAATACAATTTATCATTCACCATAAATGATTTTTGAATGAAGAAAATCATTCTCATCAGTCAGACGGCTGCTGTCGGTTCCTGTTTCCCAATGCGGTGTCTTACGGGGTTTTGAAAAACTAAGATCTGTGCTTCAGAATGGTTGAAATGAAAGGGGAAGCTATATTGTCTGAGAAAATACTCTAAGGGTTTCATTTGGGATGACAAACACAAATGAGCAGTGGTGGGAAATCTTCTGAGCCTCTGAGTCTCATGTGGCATCCTCTTTTGATTTATTTCGATTAATAGAAATAGGCAAGATGTGTGTTCATCATAGTTCAAGCTAGATAATTAAAGACTGTACGAAAGGTCGAAGCCAGAGTAATTGCCAGGAAACAAATTTCTCCAAGGAAAACAGCAACAGCCACAGTATGATTTAGTTTAACATGTGCTGAGTGTGGCTTTAATGAAGAGGTCAGCAAATCGCAGCCCTTGGGCCAATCCAGCCCACGACCTGTTGTTCTGTTTCAGTTGGGTTTTTGTTTTTAATTGTGGTAAAACACACACACACACACACACACACACATACACACACACACACTCTATTCTATTATAAATGTCTACGTGTACAGAATTGTGAACTGTACGTGGATGGTTGTTTAGCAGATCTCTAGTTTTTCATTTTGCCTGCCGAAAACTTTGTACCCATTCCACAGCAACTGCCTGTTTCCTCCTCTTCCCAGGCCCAGTGACCACCATTTTGCTTTCTGCTTCTATGATCTTGACTACTTAAGATCTCTCATATAAGTAGAATCATGTAGCCCTTGTCTTTCTGTGACTGGCTCATCTCACGTAGTCTAGTCTTCTTGAGGCTTCTCCATGCTGTAGCATGTGACAGGATTTTCTTTTCTGACAGAACAACGCTTCCTTGGTCTATGCCACATTGTCCTTGTCTGTTCTTCCGTGGACGACCGTTGAGGTGTTTCCACCTCTCAGCAATTGTGAACAATGCTGCAGCAAATACGAGAGTGCAAGTATCTCTTTGAGGTCCTGCTTTCAGTTCTTTTAGATGAATACCCAGAAGTAGAGTGACTGAATCACACAGTTGCTTCATTTTTAATTTTTTGAGGAAATCCCATGCTGTTTTCTATAGCGGCTTCCATTTTGTATTCCCACCACCAATGTACAATAGTCCCAACTACTTCACATCTTCACTCACGTGTTGTTTTCAGATTTGTGTCTTTAAAAAAATTTGCAAGTTGGGCACAGTGGCTCAAGCCTGTCATCCCAGCACTTTGGGAGGCTGAGGTGAGAGGATTTCCTAAGCTTAGAGGTTCGAGTCCAGCCTGGGCAACATGGCGAGACCTTGTCTCTACAATAAATAAAAAATTTAGCTGGACGTGGTAGCTCGCACCCGTAGTTCCAGCGACTGGGAAGGTTGATGTGGAAGGACTGTGTGAGCCCAGCAGGTTGAGGCTGCAGTGGACTTGAGTGTGTCACTGCACTACAGCCTGGGTGACAGAGTGAGACTCCAACTCAAAAAATACATATATATATATATTTTGCTATGCAAACAAGTGATGTCTCATTGAAGTTTTGATTTGTATTTCCATGATGATTAAGGGAGCATCTTTTGTTCAGCATTTTCACATATGCCAATTGACCATTTGTATGTCTTCTTTGGAGAAATGTCTATTCAAGTCTTTGGCCCAATTTTTAAAACTTGGGCTGTTGTTTTTATTGAAATGTAGGAGTTCCTTTAGATGTATAATTCACAGATATTTTCTCTCACTCCACAGGTTATCTTTTCAATCTGTGGGTTGTTTATTTTGCTGTGCAGAAGCTTTTTATTTTGATGTAGACCCATTTGTGTATTTTTGCTTTTGTTTCCTGTGCTTTTGGTGTCATATCCAGGAAATCATTGCCAAGACCAATACTATAAAGCTTTTCCTCTGTTATTTTCTATGAGTTTTAAGTTTCAGGTATTATGTTTGAGTCTTCCATCAATTTTTAGTTGATTTTTATGTTCTAGTATAAGAACCCCATTTTTTTATTTTGCATGTGGTTATCCACTTTTTCCAGCACCATTTGTTGAAGAGAGATCGTTTCCTCATTGTGTGGTCCTAGTCAAAAATCATTTGACTGTATTTGTTTGGGTTCACTCCTGGACTTTTTATTCTGTTCCACTGATCTATATGTCCGTATTTATGCCAATATCATACTATTTTGATTACTGTATCTTCATAGTGTGTCTTAAAGAAAGTAATTATGAGGCCTCCAGTTTTGTTCTTTCTTCTCAAGATTGTTTTGGCTATTCTGGGTCCTATATAGTTCCATATGAATTTTAGGATTATTTTTTCTGTTTCTGCAAAAAAATATCATTGGGATTTTGATAGAAATTGCATTAAATCTGTAGATTACTTTGAGTAGTATGAGAATTTTAACAATATTAAATCTTCCAGTCTATGAACACAGGTATATTTTCACTTATTTGTGTCTTCTTTAACTTCAGTCACCAACGTTTGGAAGTTTCAGTGTACAAGTCTTTCATCTACTTTGTTAAGTTTACTCCTAAGAATTTTATTTTTGTGATGTTATTGTGAGTATATTTTCTTGATTTTCTTTTCAGGTTGTTTGTTGTTATTGTGTAGAAACACAAGTGATTTCTGTATGTTGATTTTGTATCCTGCCACTTTGCTCTATTTATTAGTTCTAACACATTTTTGTGGAATCTTTAGAATTGTCAATGTATAAGATCATGTCATTTGAGAACCAGGATAATTTTACTTCTTCCTTTTCAACTTAAATGTCTTTTATTTCTTTCTCTTGCCTAATTGTTCTAGGTAGGGCTTTGGGAAGTATGTTGAAAAGAAGTGGTTAGGGTGGGCATCCTTGTCTTTTTCCTGATTTTATCAGAAAATATTTTAGTTTTTCATTCTTGAGTATAATGCTAGCTGTGGGCTTTGTATATGTAGCATTTTTATGTTGAGATAAATCAATTCGTATTTGTTGAGTGATTTTTATCATGGGAGGGTAAATTGCTTTTTCTGCATCTATTGAAATAAATATGTGATTGTATTCTTTGATCTATTAATATGGGGCATCACATTGATTGATTTTCATATGTTGATCTATGTTAGCATTCCTGGGATAATACCCACTTCATCATGATGCATATCATCTTTTTAATGTGCTATTGAATTTGGTCTCCAAGAACTTTGAGAAGATTTTTGTTGAAATCTTGTGTTGCTGTCTGTTTCTTCCTTCAGTTCTATCAAAAGATTGCTTTATGTATTTAGGAATTCTGATGTTGGGTTCATATATTTATAATTGTTATATTTTCCCAGTTAGTTGGCCTTTTTATCATTTTATAATGTTTTCTGGTTCTCGTGATAGTTTTTGACTTAAAGTCTATTTTGTCTAATATACGTATAAAGACCCCTGTCTCTTTTAGATATTATTTGCATGAAATATCTTTTTCTATTTTTTCACTTTCAGTCTATATGTTTCCTTAAATCTAAAGTGAGTCCCTTGTAGATGGCAAATAATTAGATCTAGTTCTTTATTCAATTAGATACTATTCTTTTTGACTGGGAAGTTTAATTTACATTTAAAGGAATTATTGACAGAGAAGGACTTACTACTGTCATCTTGCTAATTGTCTTTTTTCTTGTAGTTTTTTAGCCCCTCTTTTCTTCTCATTCTGTCTCTCTTCTGTTTCATTGAATTTTTTTTTTTTTTTTGGTAAGGACATACTTTAATTTATTTCTCATTCCTTTGGTTGATCTTGCATAGATATCAAAAAAAAAGCTTTTGATAAAATCCAGCACTCCTTCTTGAAAAAACACCCTCAAACATATAGGCATAGTAGGAACATACCTCAAAATAGTAAGAGCCATCTATGAGAAACCCACAACCAACAAACTGCAAAACAGACAGAAATTGGAATCATTTCCCCTGAAAACTGAAACAGGACAAGGATGCCCATCTCACCCTCCCCTATTCAAATAGTTTTGGAAGTCCTAGCCAGAGCAATCAGACAAGAAAAGGAAATCATGGGTATCCAAATAGGAAAAGAGGAAGTTAAGTTATCCCTCTTTGCAGACGACATGATTCTATAACTCAAAAATGCAAAAGAATCGGTCAAAAAACTTTTTGCACTGATTAAGGACTTTGGCAAAGTCTCAGGGTATAAAACAAATGTGCAAAATACAGTCACATTCCTATATGCCGACAATAAACAAACAGAAACCCAAATAAAAAGTACAATTCCATTCACAATAGCCATAAAATAAATGAAATACCTTGACGTCTTCCTAACCAGAGAAGGCAAAGACCTTTACAATGAAAACTACAAAACACTGCTCAAAGAAAACAAAGATGGCACAAATAAATGGGAAAATATTCCATGCTCATGGATTGGAAGAGTCAACATTGTTAAGATGTCCATCCTGCCCAAGACAATCTACAGATTTAACACAATACCTATTAAATTACTGGTAGCATTCTTCTCAGACCTGGAAACGACAGTACAGGACTTCATACAGAAACATAAACAACCACAAATCACCAAAACAATCCTCAGGAAAAAAACAAAACAAAAGCATTATGCTCCCAGACTTTATATTATAAGACTACAATAATCAAAACAACCTGGTATTGGTAAAAGAACAGGCATATGGACCAATGAAACCGGATAGAGATTTCAGCAAAAGCCCAATTTCTCAACCAACTCATCTTTGACAAAGCCTCCACCACCAATGACTAAGGAGAGGAGAACTTATTCAGTACATGGTAAGAGGAAAACTGGCTGACCTCATTCAGGAGATTAAAACAAGACCCCTACCTATCCCCCATGTACAAAAATCGACTCTAAATAGATCAAAGACCTAAAGGTAAATCCTCAAACTATAAGGACCTTAGAAAACAGAGGAAACACCCTTATGGAAATTGGAACAGGCAACCAATTCTTGATCAAAATCCAAGTGCCCATGCCATAAGAAACAAGATCGACAAGTGGGACCTTATCAAACTGACAAGCTTCTGCAAAGCCAAAGAAACCATCAAGAGATCAGAGAGACAGCACATGGACTGGGAAAAATATTTGTCAACTGTATATCTGACAAAGGCCTAACACCTAAGATCTACAAGGAACTCATATGTACCAAAGAGAAAAAAACAAGCAGCCTCATTATAAAGTGGGCAAAAGTTATGAATAGATGCTTCTCAAAAGAAGACATATGAGCAGCCAACAGATACATGAAAAAATGCTCAGGCTCACTAGTCATCAAAGAAATGCACATTAAACCACACTGAGATGCCACCTAACTCCAGTCAGGATGGCCATCACCAATAACTCAAAAACAACAGATGCTGGAGAGGATGCGGGGAAAAGGGAACAAACACTTCTATATTGTTTGTGGGATTGTAAACTAGTACAACCCCTGTTGAAAACAGTTTGACCATTCCTGAAAGATCTAAAAATTGGCTTTCCATACAACCCCACTATTACCGTCCTGGGAATATATTATACCCGGAGGAACCCAAATCACTCTATGAAAAAGATACCTGCACACACATGTTTATTGCAGCATTGTTCACAATAGCAAAAACATGGAATCAACTGTGCTGCCTATCAAAAGAGGACTATATTTTTAAAAAGTGGTACATATACACAATGAAATATTAAGCAGCCATAAAGAGGGACAAAATTGTGAACTTCACAGCAACTTGGATGGACTTCGTGATCTATCACAGAAACGAAGAACTGAGTATCACATGTTCTCACTCATAAGTGGACCTTCAACAATTATCGTAATACTACATGAAAAGGATTGTCAGTAGTAAGAAATTGCCGGGGGCGGGGGGTGGTGAGATTGGCAGTAGTGGAATTCTGCTGGGGGGGGGCACCTTATCAACAAGGGGACCTGCGTAATGAACATTTGTATACCTAACCCTGAATCGTACCCCACATCTTTAATATTAAATTTTTTTTTTAAAAAAGAATATACCTTCTCTGAACTTCAGCATGTAAATTCCCAGTTAAAGAGGTGTTGCCCATTTCTGTTTTCAGTGCTTGTAATCTCTCCTTTTCTCTGGTGTTTGTGGTACAGCAGGTTCTGTGGAACTGCAGTAAACCACTTAGCTCTTTTTTGTTCTCATTGGCTCCTCATGAATCTAGATTTTACCAGGTCCCATCAATGCTCTAAGACATGTGAGGTAACAAAGCAGTCCCTGAAATATCCCTCTGAAAAGCTTGAGCGTTGGAGGCACACTCCAATCTTCTCTCTCTCCCTGCCCTCAAGGGAAAAACTGCCAAAGTGTATTGTCTTCTGTCTTCTGTAGGAGCAGCCAGCTGCCTGGTTCCTTTTTTTTTTTTTTTCTTATCAGCAGTCCCCAGTCATTGAGGGCATGCCAGGTTCCATCAGAGTTCGGAGATAGGATAGGCAAAAATCAGTCTCTCTGGCAGGCCCCAAACATTGGAAGCATACTCTACTCTTGTTTCACTACCACCACCACCACTGTCACACCTCTGCCTCCAGAGAGGAGCTACTGAGCTTTATTGTTCTCTGTCACCTGTTCCATGGTTTCTCTGATGCAGCATCACACTAACCAGGTCTTTTTTGCTCTCAGTGGTTTCCAGGCATCTAGAGAATTCCAGCTTCCATCAGTGCTCCAAGTCAGGTGAGACAGAAACCAGCACTTAGGCAACACCCTCAGAAGCCCGGAATGTTGGACATATGTTCTACTTTTTTCTTCCAAACTCAAGAAAGAAGCCATTGGACTGTATTGGCCTCTGTCTGCTGTACCACAGGTCCTCAGGAGGAGTGGCAAGGTGTCAGTTTCTTTGTGTGATCAGCGCCCTCCAGGCATGCAGAGCATTCTGGATTCACCAGTCTTCTGAGATTGGTGAGACAGAACCAGTCCTTCAGACAGCCCCTTGAAAATCTGTAATGTGGTCGGGCATGGTGGCTCAAGTCTGTCATCCCAGCACTTTGGGAGGCAGAGGTGAAAGGATGGCCTGAGCCCGCGGGTTCGAGACCCGTCTGGGCAGCGAGACCTCATCTCTACAATAAATCAAAAAATGAGCCAGGCACGGTAGCGCACGCCTGTAGTTCTGGCTCCTGGGAAGGCTGAGGTGGAAGGATCGCCGGAGCCCAGCGGGTGGAGGCGGCGGTGGCCGGGAGCATGACCCTGCCCTCCAGTCTGGGTGACAGAGTGGGACTCCAACTGTAATGTGGGAAGCATGTTCCAACTTATTCCATGTGCAGGGGAAAATGTGGGGATTTTCCCCCACTTACTCTTTGAAGAGCTACAAGGAGGCCAATGGTGAGATGGTGAATGAGTGCATGCTAGTTGAAACTGTCATCTTTCTTTTCTTTTCTTTTTTTTTTTTAATGAATATTTTTTATTATGATGTTGTGAGGTACTACAGTTAAGGGTTAGGTATACAAATACGTTCATTCAGGCATCCTGTTGACAAGAGGTGTTTCCCCATCCCCAGACAGGATATTTGCGACTGTTAATCCCATCCCCCCTCCCCGCATAGTTTCCCAGTACCGTCAGTCATTTTCTTATAGTCTTACATTGGATGTTCAAGGTCCATTATATGAGTGAGAACATGTGATACTCGGATCTTTGTTTCTGTGAGAGGTCACTCAGTATTATAGACTCTAGTTCCATCCAGGTTGCAGCGAAATTCATGAAATTGTTCTTTTTTATGGCTGCATAGTATTCCATCGTGTATATGTACCACATTTTTTTAATCCAGTCCTCTTTTGATGGGCAGCATGGTGGTTTCCAGGTTCTTGCTACTGTGAACAAGGCTGCGACAAACATACGTGTGCAGATATCTTTTTTATAGAGTGATTTGTGTTCTTCAGGGTATATTCCCAGTAGGAGAATTGCAGGGTCATATGGAAGGTCAATTTTTATAGCTTTTAGGAATCGCCACACTGCTTTCCACAGAGGTTGCACTAGTTTACACTCCCACCAACAGTGTAGAAGTGTTCCCTTTTCACCACACCCTCTCCAGCAGCTGTTATTTTTTGAGTTGTTGATAATTGCCATTCTGACTGGAGTTAGGTGGTATCTCAGTGTGGTTTTGATTTGCATCTCCCTGATGATTAGTGAGGTTGAGCATTTCTTCATGTGTTTGTTGGCTGCTCGAATGTCTTCTTTTGTGAAGTGTCTGTTCATGTCTTTTGCCCATTTTATAATGGGGTTGTTTGTTTTCTTCTTTTCAGTAAGTTTCAGTTCCTTGTAGATCCAGGATGTTAAGCCTTTGTCAGACCTAGAGTTGGCAAAGACTTTTTCCCAGTCTGTAGGCTGTCTCCCTGCTCTCTTGATGGTTTCTTTGGCTTTGCAGAAGCTTGTCAGTTTAATAACGTCCCATTTGTCTA